>NC_063449.1:47967810-48207810 GCF_020379485.1 Brassica napus | reverse complement strand
TGTTTTTCTTTTGTGGCTGATACTCGTTCCAAGAATAATGTTTTTTAGACCAAAAAAAGCTTTGAAAGATGCCAAATCGGAAGCATTTTTCATACTAGCAATTCCTCAACAACGTACGTACAAACAAACACATGCATTGCAATAATATAGTAGGCTTTCTTTGAAAAATTATAGTTGTATCAGCCATAGATTGAATGAAACCATCAGCTAAGAAGACAGAGGTGAAATTCTGGATCCATCTTCCAAAGGCTTATTGTATAACATATATGATAACAATTACTGAAACAATATATATCATCTGAAGGTAGGGAATCAGAGGTATTTGAAGTGATGTACAAGCAACAGAGGCTGGAAGCCGTGGCTGAGACCAGCTTCCCATATTTGGTCCAAATCTGAGACAAGAATGGATGCATTCTCATCCTTACAAGGTGTGCAATATGCCAGCCACTCTAGTTGCACTCATCGCCTTTTTCGGTAACCAGTTCTGCATATGTGTTTTATTTAGTTAGTGAGGATCTTCTACAAAAAAAAAACTTTTAATTGGATTGGATAGCTTTGTGTACTTACGTCACATGAGTGGATATTCACAGATGTCCCTTAAAATTAAACAAAAACTGTGGATGTGATATAAATTGTTATCAAATCTTTATTATTAAAATCATTATTTGTCATATATATATTAGTCATATTTGGTAATTCCGTAACTTTTATTTAATGAAAGAAAAGAAAATAGTAATTATACACTTTAATTAATTTTATGATTAGTTTAATGAAAAGTATAATATATACTTAATTGGACAACATATTTTCTAAGGATTCTGAATTTCATTATGGTGATGACACGTGCCTACACTTAAAGGTTGTAATGTTTCTCAATTAATATATAAGAGATAGATCGAGTAGGCTCTTTAGACGGACTCATAAAACTCTGATAATTACAACTGCAATTTATTTTGCTCGAGAAGTAGGGGTGGTGGGCATTTCGGTTCAATTACAGTTTCGGTATGGGTTCTGTTTGGTTTGGGTTATTTGGGTCTAAGAAAACTTGAAACAAAGTCAATCCAAATTAATTTGGTTTGGTTTATTTTTGGTTTGGTTCGATTTTAGTTCGGTTTTGTTTGTGTTCAGTTCAGTTTTAGTTCAATTTGGTTCGGTTTAATTTGGTTTTGTTTGTATTTTCCAATTCAACCGATTTGATTTTTTAGTTTTATTCTAGTTCAATTACAAAAAATATGATTTATTAAAACTAGGCCTGGACGTTCGGGTACCCGTTGGCATTCGGGTCGGGTTTTTCGGATTTTCGGATTTTCGGGTTTACGCTTCTAGGTCCCATACTAAAATTTTATTAGTACGGGTCGGGTTTGGATAATAACACTTCGGGTTCGGTTCAAAATTGTATTGCATCATAAAACCCATAAAGTAATCATATATCGTACGGATTCGGGTTATATCGGTTCGATTCGGATATAACCAAAGTAAAAAACAAATTTTTTGAAGTAAAACATAAAGAAAAACATCTAAATTAAATAAAAATTAATCTATCACATATAAAATTGATAAAATAACAATAAAATGTTAAATCAAGCATGAAAACAGACATCATTTGTAAACAATATGTATTGCCTTATAGAGAGTAGACTTTTTATTTCAATGAGCCAATTATAAAATACATATTTATAACTAATTGTGTACTTAAAGCATTTATTAGAATTTTAGTATTTATTATTATATATAATATTACCACAAATATTAAATTTAATAATTGGAATACTTATATATATTTCAAAATATTTATATTGACTATTAATTTCGGATTTTTCGGGTTACCCGTTCGGGTTCGGTTAATAACACTTCGGGTTCGGATATTTTTTGTACCACCCTAAAAGACCCGTTCGGGTATTTTTACGTTTCGGGTCGGATAACGGGTCGGGTTTTTCGGTTCGGGTTCGGTTCGGATTTCGAGTTCCGGATTTTATGCCCAGGCCTAATTAAAACATAAACAGATCATCATTATTTTCTTCATATTTAAACATAGAACTAAACATCTTCAATCCAAGTGGCCATTTTACAATCATTTTTTTTACCGTTAGAGTTCTTTTACATGTACATGGCTGTACACGTGTCAGCCACTGATATGCATAGGAACATACTAGGACATGCAAAATCCTTTGTCCGACGAGCTTCTCACATCGGGTCTATCCTTTTATAGCTAGGAAGAGGAATTGGTTAGTCAGAGTGTACCCAAGGAAAGGTGAGATCTGGGCTATACATAAGAAGTGTGACAGCACCGAAGATGATCTTGATATTGTAGAAGTGGTGGAAAGTTACAGGTCAAAGAAGGAGAACATAAAGGTGATGGCTTTGACTCCTAAAGGCTTCACTTCTGTATACACAAGGAAGCATGGGTCAGATGCGGGTTGTTTAGAGATTCCAAAGGCGGAAATGAGAAGGTTTTCTCATCAGATTCCAGCCTTCAAACAGGAAGCATTTCAAAATACACATATCTTCCAAGTTACAAATTCAGCAAAGATGGAAACAAAAGGGTAAACTTTGATTATGGAAAAAATATTGATTACAAAAGAAAAGAAAAGAGTAAGGTTTAAGTTACTGCAGGCAGCAGTTAAGATGGAATGTAGACGGTTTATGTTTGAGACAGCCTTTGTATTTTAGGAAAGAGATTTTCTACTAAGGCTTGTGTTTGGAGATTTCTTGGAGACTTTTAGAACTCTTTATGAAATGTTTCCTTTCTATTACTTTTTTTTATTCTTGGATGATACAAATGGTGCTAAGCACCCCTATTTATACAAGTGAATGAGCAAACTCTAACATATTCTAGATTTCTCTAAATTATTATCTTATTTCAAAATATCTAACATTAATTATTGTACTCCGTAACTTTCTCTCTTCTTCTCCATAATTGTAGATAATTCTTCTTCCTTGTGCTCTACTTTTGGACTCTTAATATGGATCATGATTTTTTGGGTTTTGGACTAATGGAGGAAAAAACCAACAGCAGGTATGAGACAAACCATTCATGGACATCGTATGATGCACAAGTTTCCTCGTGCCTCTATCAAATTAACAAACCGATAGATCGAAAACGCGGTTTAAGCTAGTCAATCAATTTTCGCCTAATGTCAGGTCTTTCTTGCACAAACCCTTGTTATTCACGTGATACTGGTTCAACTTTCAGGTTCCAAGTGATAGAGATCATCAGACTATATATCTTTAAACAGAATGCATGTTTACTCCACAAATAAATAGATAAAGGGGTTAGGTTGAAATAAACCTTTTTTGAATTGTACATTATCTCCAGCATCAAACTTTTGTACCAGGCTCGTGCTCAACACTTTGAAGATTTTTGATGACAACTCACACTAGGTGTCATCACTCTTATGGAGATATTGTTACCTATATTATAAGTATCTGATAATTAAGTTTTGTAAGAAAAAAACAACCATCTCTCTATCCTTTGCAATCATTCTATTGTCCAACACATTTTTTGCTACATCAAGAGCATCATACTCGACTGAAACCAAAAGAACCCGGTAGCATATGATTAATTAGGGAGTTGATGATTATATAGCGGAAGTTGAATACAATCGTCAAAAGGGGAATGTGCTACATAGAGTGCGTTATTTTTAAGTTGCATGAATTTCAGACGTGCAATCTTGTCCGTCCATAAGTTTGAGATGTTTCTTGCATGTGATCAAATGAAAATGGGCTATTTCTGTTATGGGCTCCATTTTTATCTCTATGTAGCTTCACTTTCTATCTTAGGAGGGCCCAACACACATTATCGTCTAAGCTTATACCATCATCTACTCTACTTGGCAAACTTTTTTGCTTTCCAGAAAGTAGAAAGTATGGAATCAATCGGAGTCCTTATGATGTGCCCTATGTCCTCCTACCTCGAGAACGAGCTTCAGAAGCGCTTCAACCTTATTCGCTTTTGGAATTTCCAGGAGAAATCCGTCTTTCTGGAAACCCATCGGAACTCAATCGGCGCCGTCGTTGGAAACGCTTCTACAGGCGCTGACGCTGAGCTCATCAATGATCTCCCCAAGCTTGAGATCATCTCCAGCTTCAGCGTCGGCATCGATAAGATCGATTTGGGGAAATGCAAGGAAAAAGGGATCCGAGTCACCAACACTCCGGACGTTCTCACCGAAGACGTGGCAGATGTCGCGATTAGCCTAATACTGACTCTCCTCCGACGCTTATGTGAGTGCGATCGCTATGTGAGGAGCGGTAAATGGAAGTATGGAGATTTTCAACTCACTACTAAGGTGTCTCTCTCTCTACTCTTCACTTATACTGACTGACCTGAAGAGCACCTACTACTTGCATTTTAGAATACATAGATACCAATCGCATGACTATTAGGTCTAAACTAGACTTTAATTTTTCTCTTCTTATTTGTTTTGTGATTGACACAGTCGCTTGTTTCAACAATTAGAAAGTATCACAGTCGCATGTGCACATTTGTGATCTATGTCAACATTCTTTTTTCTTGTTGATTCAGTTTAGTGGCAAATCACTAGGCATCCTCGGTCTAGGTAGAATTGGGACTGCCATCGCCAAGAGGGCTGAAGCCTTTAGCTGCCCAGTCAGTTACTACTCTAGAAGAGTGAAGCCTGATTTAGGCTACAAGTATTATCCAACGGTGGTTGAGCTTGCTCAAAACTCAGACATCCTCGTCGTGGCCTGCCCATTGACTGACGAAACCAGACACATTGTGAATCGGAATGTCATGGATGCATTAGGAGCAAAGGGTGTGCTGATAAACATAGGGCGTGGGCCACATGTTGATGAGCAAGAGCTAGTAAATGCTCTAACAGAAGGCCGCCTAGGTGGGGCTGCGCTGGACGTGTTTGAGCAGGAGCCACACGTGCCCGAGGAGCTCTTTGGGCTTCAAAATGTGGTTTTGCTTCCCCACGTTGGGAGTGGCACTGTAGAGACAGAGAATGCCATGGCAGATCTTGTGGTGGCTAACTTGGAAGCGCACTTTGCTGGGGAATCACTTCTGACTCCGGTGGTCTGAGAGTAAATGGCTTCTTCTATTATATGTCGATAAACTAGTGATGGAAAGTGTCAATTTCTCTTCCATACAAGTTGCATTGTCGTATATAAGGTATGGATTTAGTAACTAAAACACTACTACTCTCTGTTTCAAGTCTGTTTGTCTGTCTTTTCGCCAAAGTATTGGAGTAGCATACAAGTGTGAGGTGTATGACCATATGTCAAAATCCCATCCGGTTACCTAAGAAACTACTCATGGACTAGAGTAAAATGTAGCAGTATCTGGGTAGATTACTGTCACTCAAGTAGGACTCCACCTTTGACGCCTTAGAGAAACAAACTTTTGTTAAGGTAACCAAATTTCATTTCATCTGTTTTCTTTGTGTTTTAGGATCGGTTTTCCAACTTCTCTATGGCACAGAGAAGTTGGAGCAACAACTATTTATCACAGACGGACTTTCTACTTAAAGTGAGTCAGATTTGTATGACCATGCAATCCAAATCCTAACTCAAATTTTCTGTGCTAACAATATTATTAACTACATTCACTCTTTATGAATCTTCAAGGCGTCTTCTTTTGGCTTTTTACTCAAATCTCTTGTGACAACATCAGCGGACGTCAATTGAGTGAATAAACACCTCAAGGCAACCTCATAAGCAGCAAAAATGGCACCATTAACAACAAAGGCCCTGGCAACTGCAGTCCCGAGGCCACGCCAGAGAACCCCATAGCCTTCCTGTGCGATGCTTTTACGAAAACAATCAGCAATGCCCTCGTAAGCCCCATGACCTCCTTGTTGAAGCCTGGTCTTGACGACATCAAGAGGATAGCAAATGACCCAACTGGACACACCAGCCAGGCCACCTGCGACCAGCATGGTCCTAAGAGTTTCTTCTCCACTCTTCCTGCAGCCGGGATGAAGCATTTCTCGTACGTACTCGTAAGTCCAGAAGTAAAACCCGTGAGCTGGAGCATCTCTGAGAACAGTTATGGTGAGGCCTTTGTAAATCCCCTTTAGCCCTTCTCTCCTAAGGATGGTCTTAGCCAAGCTGATGGGACCGCTGTTGCTCTGCTGCAGCTGAAGACGAATCTTGATGAGCTCGACGGGGCTAAGCAAGAGGCTCTGCACAGCGCCAGTGCCAACCCCACCAAGAGCAACGCCTCTGTAGGAAGAAGGCTCTTCCATGGGAACAGAGGAATCAAAGGAGCGAGAGAGTATTGCATATATCTGGAATACCATAGCATTCTGTGACATGATCACAAGAAGAAGAAGACAACGATGAGTAAATCACATGTGCACAAAAGAATATGCGAGTGGAATCAATGCTTTTCTTTTAATAAAAAAAAGTTATGATGAGAGGATGGATGGGATATTCATGAGACGATGTGATACAAAAAAGGTGAATCTAAGAAAGAAGAACCTGAAAGGTGACGGAGGCCAAGGGTGCAGCCATGCCTCTGTAGAGTGAGGAGGGACCCTCCACGGCGAGCATCCGGCGGAGAATGGTGAAGGCAGATCCGGATTTGGAGCTCTGTTGCTGACGAATTCTCAGCGTGTCCAAGGGATAGCCGGAAATGATACCGGCAACGCCTCCGAATCCACCGGCGACGAACTCCCTTCCCCAGCTGCTCGCCATAAACTCCGGCCAGAAATCCATGTCGATATCTTTCTTCTTCGAATTAGTATTCTTTTAAGAAAAAAAAGGTTTATCTTTATTTGTAAAGATTCAATGCCTTTAACCTGCCCGAGGGATTTGATTGTGTACGTCTACAACTTTCCGAGTAAAAAGCGGATTGGGATTTTGTCCTTTTTTGGCGATGAGAAACGTGAAACAAGAGCTCTCATAGTTTTCAGTCGAAGAAGGAAGATAAAAGATTGAGAGAGGGCACCGTCCTTTTCGTATGATCTCACCCAACCCACTCCCGCCACCTTTACATCTCTCTTCCTGCCTTTCCTCTGTTTATTATTTTTCTTTCTTTCGCATGTTCAATTATTAATTAAAAAAGAAAAATGTATTATACTTTGATGATAGGCTAAACAATCATGGTTCCAATTAAATTTACTCAAACTAAATCCACCTAAATTCACACTCCACTTCTTTTATGAGTTGTCCACCGGCGGAAGAATTTTTTTTTTTTTTTGTCATCTGGTAGATTAATATGTAAACTAAAAATGTCAATTACACCTATGTTTTATGTAGATTCAAAAGAAATGCCACGCAATCCCCTATCATCACATCATTATCTTTTATTATAAATAAATAAAGACAACAAAAAAGGAGAAACGTGGAGTAGTACCTCTCTTTTAGTTTATCTTTTCTCATTTACGTAGGGACACAGATCACAATAATAAGAAGAAAGCGAAAGCAGTCGAATTGAGAGATGTCTTGAAGGCTAGAAGCTCTTTTAAAAAACTTTTAGACTAGAAACTACAAACAAGCAGAGCTAAAGCACAAGTGTCCTGGGAACTTCTAATCTTCCTTCTGGCCAGATCAATCCAACGTACTATGCCAGATCTATCTTTCCCTTAAAATTTTGTATAATGATTAGAGAAACATTGATTCTGCGTGTGTATTCTGAAATGCGGACATAGTTTGGATTCTGGAACAAGACACGAAGATTCTGATCTATACAATGCATTTTGAGATTTGGCTATATAAAGCAATGGATGTAAGTATGCAGAACTGAAATTCAGAACAAGAAATAACACTTGAATTAACACCAATGGTAATCTTTCTTTTTAGTTTACTAGCTTTGGCTCTTTCAACGGCTTCGCCTTTCTTCCCTAATTAGTGGATACCACCAAAAACTACGACCAAATTACCCAAAGCATTGATCCATCCCTAAATCTAAACAGGCCACCTACCTTTGCGTTGACGACGTGCTTCTGTTAGGTAGGGGTTAGGGCGATCAAATGACATTAGCCATTTTATGGGCCCAATGCCTAATTGGGATCCAAAATGTTGGTTCAATAAAAGAGATCACATGTTATAACTATAATCAAATGTGTCTAAGAATCGTTGGTTTTTAGTAACACATACTCCTCCTCTAAAGTAATTCAACTAAATAATCAAATACTTGAAGATGAGTCGTCGAACAGCGTCGTGGCAGCCCAACGTCCCAGATTTTGATGAGGTCGCGGCTCGCGTAGATGCTCTCACACGAAACTGATCTTTCTTCTTCAGTTACCATTCGTGTCTGTGTATCTGAATGATTTCTTTGTAAACCGAAAGTGATGATTCAAAAAAAGCTTAGTTTTATTTTATTTAAAAAAAAAAAAGAAGTTAAAAATACCCCCAGCGATCCCTAGATCTGCACGAAGAACCCTAACAATTGACGAATTCAACTAGTTTTTTTCTCGAGCATAAGATCGATGGAGGATTCAGAGATTGATCATGTGATGAGCGAGATTCATCTGGGTTGCCCACCCGCCACTATCGGACCCTTTCTTTCCCACTTCACCTTCTCTTCTTATCCACTACTCGATTCCTCCAATGATCAGTCGATGACTATTAGTGTTGATAAAGATGGTGACCTTCTTCTTCCTAGGCGGCGGCGAAGAACCAGTAAGGAAGCCTCTCCTTCTCACTTCACTTGTCATCATCCATCTGCATTTCCTTTCCTAACTTTGGGTGAACAGGCCCAACCTCTCACTCTCATGGGTCGTTTACTGTCACCATTCAGCATTCTATCACATCAACTCTCCCTGATGTTGGTCTGCAGGCAAGTTCCTCTCTCTCTTTGCTTTTTTCTTTTCCCCTATGCTTTCTCTGCTTATCGCTTCCACCACTCCCTCTTCAGGTCTGGAAATCAGAACTCGTCTTATCAGATTTTGTATTGCATAACATGTCTCTACTCAATGGCCTTGTGTGCCTTGAACTCGGTGCTGGAACAGGTTTTCTCTACTTTTACCTTTTTCCACACTCTATATTATTTACACCCAAATGCATCTTCTTATCATTTTCCAGGGCTGCTCGGTATATTGCTTGCACGGGTGGCCAAGGCTGTTTTCCTTACTGGTGCACCTTCTTCACATCCTTCCTCTCTAACTATACCTGTCCTATATCTCACCCACCTTCTCTTGTACCATAGACCACGGAGACCAAATTCTTGGCAACTGTCTTCGGAACATGGAATTGAATTCTTCCCTCTTTCACCCTCAAGCTATTGTAAATGTTCGTGACCTCAACTGGATGAGCGAATGGCCTGTTGAAGTTACCCATGCTGATCCAAAACCGTAATGAATCATATTCTTCTCCTCTTTTCTTCATATTTTTTTTATGTTAATATACTTGTGATCCATAAGCTGCGCCTGTGTTCGTTCAGGTTTTGTTGGAGCTTGCAGGACTTTGAACAAGTCAAAAGTGCTAGCTTCATTTTTGCAGCAGATGTGATCTACAGCGATGATCTAACCATCGCCTTGTTCAGCATGTTAAAGAGAGTCATGTCCTTGGGTTGTGACAAGGTAACTATATAACTAATTGGATACTTTTAAAAGCAACCAACCACATTTACATATATAAATGTTAATTGGCAGGTACTATATCTGGGTTTGGAGAAAAGATACAACTTCAGCCTAGACGATCTCAACGTTGTTGCCAATGGCTACGCATGCTTCAGAAGATATATCAAAGAAGACGCCCTTTGTAAGATATGCTGCCTACCTGTATGCTTCTTAGAATGAATGTTAATGAAGTTTAGAGATGGTTCAATTAAGTGGGTATGGAACAGGCGACCATTCTGACAAGAAGAGTAGTTTTGTGGGCAAGCGCATTGACCTCAAACAAATCCCTCAGTACACCAAGGGCTACGAGAGAGGAGAAGATGTCGAGCTTTGGGAGATCAGATATGTACGTTAACACTCTAATGAAGGAAGGATCCATCATTTCATTTGCTTGTAACAACAACAGTTCAGAAAGAGGTAGCAAAATGGCATTACATTTAGTTAACATCTATAATGTATAAGGAAGAAAAACAAAACAGAAAAACCACTATACTAGGAACATTCAAAAGATACAGTACTTGCTAGAAATCGTCATCATCGAAAGGAAGAACTAAATAGAGAGAATTGTAGGCACCACCTTAAGTGGGATTCTCTGACGTCAGCTGCCTCACCATATGCTTTGTCAGTGTCCGTCCATCTTAGTAGTTTCCTCCGCTTGTTCTTTTGAGACGGGAAGTACAACTTCTTCATCTTCCAAAACCTGCAACTAGGGGAAGAGTAAAATATAAACATAAATTAAAGGATGTACAAGTTGGTAAGGGAACTTGCATTGGATGATCATAAGAATTTTGTAACACTCTTTTTTATCTACCTTCTTATTTTGTAACAGACTCAAGTTTTTGACCCATTCAGTATACTTGGATTGGAACCTGGAGTTTCAGATTCCGATATAAAGAAAGCTTATAGAAGGCTGTCCATCCAATACCATCCTGATAAAAATCCAGATCAAGGTCCAAATGCTTTCTTCTCTTCTAGTTGATACTTCCTCCCTTTTTTTTAATTATTACGGCTGCACCTCACAGTTTTCTTTTGTGTGCGTGTGTTTTGAACTCCGCAGAGGCCAACAAATATTTTTGTGGAGTCCATTTCTAAAGCATACCAGGCTTTGACTGACCCAGTATCCCGTGAAAACTTTGAAAAGTATGGTCCATCTGCACTTTCCTGCGACTGGGTCAAGCCTATTGAAACTAAAGTATTGTAATGTTATATAGGGCTTTCAAATGGGCATTGCTCTTCCTCAATTTCTCCTTGACATAGATGGAGCATCCGGTGGCATATTATTGCTCTGGATAGTCGGTGTTTGTATCCTCTTGCCCCTTGTGATTACTGTTATATATCTCTCGAGGTCATCCAAGTATACCGGGAACTATGTCATGCATCAAACTCTTTCCGCATATTATTATCTTACGAAACCTTCGTTGGCCCCAAGGTATTTGACTCATACACATATACTTTCGAATGTGTTTCCGTATTTTGTATAAAATGTTCGAAAATCTTCATTGTTCAGCAAAGTTATGGACGTTTTTACCAAGGCAGCTGAGTACATGGAGATCCCAGTTCGCAGAACAGATGATGAACCTCTGCAGAAGCTCTTTATATCTGTCAGGTGTGAGCTAAGTTTGGACCCCAAGAACGTGAAGCAAGAGCAAGCTAAGTTTTGGAAGCAGCATCCTGCCATAGTGAAGGTGATTGATCTCTTATAGTATTAAGCAACTGTAACCCTAAATATTGATTTAACTGAAATACTCACTTTTCATTTTTGTGTACAGACGGAGCTGTTGATACAGGCCCAGTTGACTCGTGAATCAGCAGCCTTGTCTCCAGCCCTGCAGGGTGATTTCAGACGTGTTCTAGAGCTTGCACCTCGCCTCCTCGAAGAGTTACTAAAGGTCCATACTCTATTTAAATAGTTAATTGTCTGATAAGTCAATGACCTGAAATTCATATCCCTTGTTTGAGAAGAGATCATTTTTCCTTCAGCCAAGCGAATATCTATGTTAAGCGATGCCCTTCTGGGAGCATAGCTCATTCAATCGTTTATTGGATTATCTTCCTCTTGTAGATATTGATATGATTTTTTTATTACATTGTTAAGATAGTATTATACTTAACCACTCCATTATAATATTGTTTCCTGCAGATGGCGGTTCTACCACGAACTGCCCAAGGGCATGGATGGCTGAGACCTGCAGTCGGAGTAGTTGAGCTATCTCAATGGCTTATTAGAGTTGTTGTTGTTGAGGGAAAATAACTAAAATTTCAGAATTGCAGGCTGTTCCCCTTAGTGCAAGGAAGTCTTCTGGAGTCAGAAGGAATTTCACCTTTCTTGCAGCTCGCTCATTTCAGTGATGCTGTCGTTAAAAAGATAGCGCGGAAGGTATATTAAATACTATAAAATTTGTCTAGTCAATAGTAGTGTCGCTTTACTTAAATGTGAAACACTAGCGCGACCGTTTTGAGTTTGATCGTTCACTGTGTTTTTTCATCTTGTTAAGCATGCCATCGTTTCTCTTATTTTCAGAAGGTCAAATCATTCCAAGAGCTTCAAGAAATGAGCTTGGAAGACCGTTCTGAACTGCTCACCCAGGTAGCGGGTTTGTCGGCAACTGCTGTTGAGGACATTGAGAAGGTACTAGAGATGATGCCGTCTCTGACAATAGACATAACATGTGAAACAGAAGGCGAAGAGGGTATCCAAGAGGGTGACATTGTTACTCTTCAACGACCCAATGGGCTCATAGGCGCTCTTCCTCACGCACCCTACTTCCCCTTCTACAAGGAGGAAAACTATTGGATTCTGCTTGCGGATGCAGTGTCGAACAACGTGTGGTTCTCTCATGGACGAAGGTGGAGCCATAACGGCTGCATCGAAAACCATCAGCGAGACAATGGAAGGTTCAGGAGCAGGTTTTAAGGAAACAAACGATGCGGTGAGAGAAGCGGTTGAGAAGGTTAAAGGTGGGTCAAGACTGGTAATGGGTAAACTCCAAGCACCCGCAGAGGGTACGTGCAACTTGACTTGCTTCTGCATGTGCGACTCATGGATAGGGTGTGACGAGAAGACATCGCTGAAAGTCAAGGTCCTGAAAAGAACTCGGGCTGGGACACGGGGAATGGTTTCAGAGGAGGGTGCGATTGCAGAAGAAGGTATGGAGGAGGAAGACGAGACTGAAGAGGAGGAATACAATGATTATGCGAGTGAGTATAGCGAAGATGAAGATGAGGATGAGAAGAAGAAGGCGAATGGGACAGTTAAGAAGAAAGAGTCGAGCTCTGAAGAGTCTGGATCGGAGAAAGAATGAAAAAAGTTATACTGATCCAAATACAAACGTTTAAGCATCAGATCTTGAACTCGGCAAAGCAGGCTTACACAGTGATGATACATACTGGAAAGACTTTGGCGAGTTTCCTAGTCTATTTTTCATAGTTTTGACACTCTAATTGGCTGGCTCCTCTAGTATCTTCAGTTTTGCTCAAAATCAGCTAGGGGAAAGAACGTAGCTCTGAACTTAGTTGTCATGATAGTTAACAAAATAAAATAGACTTGGTGGTGGGAGGGAGGGAGGGAGGATTCGGAACCAAAGCTGAGCTGAGTTCATCACTGCATTTGTAAAGTTATTAACTATAGGCTTAATACACAACACCAGAGTTGAGCGATTAAAAAAAAAACACTCAAGAAAAGAGAAGTTAGGTTAATGGGCCTTAAAAGCAAATTAATGGGTTAAGAATAGGCTATTACGGTGAGGTTGAAAGGGTGGGTGGGTCAATCCGGAAGCCCTAAACGGCGGGAAAATCAGAAAAGAGCAGCAGCGTCTTCTCCATTTCAGGAGATTTTCGAAAGAAAGAAAGATGGCAGTCTACAGCATAAGAGGCATCAATGTCGAGTTTCCATTCGAGGCCTACCCTTGTCAGATCATTTACATGGACAAAGTTATCGAGTCTCTCCAAAACGTACTTGAGTTGCCCCTCTCCTTTGAATCGCACTTTTGTTTGATTTATCTATTCTCGCCTTGTGATTGTTTTATTTCGCTGCTGCAGAAATGTAACGCGCTTCTGGAGAGTCCAACTGGAACTGGGAAAACTCTTTGTCTTCTGTGTGCCACCTTAGCCTGGAGAAAGAAGAGCCTGGGCAAGGATCATCGGAACAACGGGCAAGGAGGAGCTTTTCCTACCATAGTTTATGCGTCTCGGACTCATAGTCAGCTCCGTCAAGTTATTAACGAACTTAGAAGATGTAGCTATAGGTCTCCCACCTTTGCCAATTTATTTCTTTTTATAATCAAATCATGTCCTGTTCTAATTTCTTTTTCTGTGTCTCGATAAGGCCTAAGATGGTGGTGCTAGGATCACGTGAGCAGTTATGCGTTAATGAGGAAGTGAGTTCACTCCGAGGAAAGGCACTCACTAATGCTTGTCACTACCTTTGCCAAAAGCACCAATGTAACCATTTCAATCGGCTTCCAGGTACTCACTCTTCCTTCTTCCACTCTGCTCTAGAATTACTTGCATCCAACTAGGTGAATCTGTTGTAGAATATTTGAAGAATAACCCTGATATTGGTGACGAACCTGTTGACATTGAGGATTTGGTCAATATTGGAAAAGATTCTGGACCGTAAGTGCCTGCCTCTGTTTTGCTTCTTCAACATATATATATATATATATATATATTTGTTTCTCCTTCCTTGTCTTATGTTTCTGGTTTCTTCCAAAATATGTATGTATTCTGCAGGTGCCCATATTATCTCACAAGAGAGGTTCACAAGGATGTGGACATCTTATTTGCACCTTACAACTACTTGATCAGCAATGCGTATCGAAAGTATTTGAAGGTCAACTGGAATAGTAGCATCCTGATTTTTGATGAAGCTCACAATCTTGTAAGCCAAATATTCTTCTGTGTTCACCTTCAACTCTCGTTTCTTTTTCTACTCTCTATTTTCTTCCAATTTCTTAAACACTCAGCTATCTGTAAAATATGCGCAGGAAAGTTTATGCGCAGACTCAGCTTCATTTGACCTTCCTTCTGCGCTTTTATCGGCTTGCATTTCTGAAGCACAAGAATGTGTACGACTTGCGTCAGCAAGAAATGACGAGTCCGCGAACCCTGAGAATTTTGCTTTACTTAAAGGTTAGACGTGGGGCTTTGACTGTGCGTACAATTACAATGGAAGGAGATTGACATGTTTGTCCTCATCTATGCGTTGTTTTCTCTTGCAGGACTTCTTCTAAAGCTCCAGGAACTGATTTCTCAAGTCCCAATTCCGGAAAAGAATGAGGGGTTTACCAAGCCTGGGCCGTACATATATGAAATGCTTAAAAGCCTTAACATCACTCACGAAACTGCTCCTCAACTTATTGGTACAATCGAGGAGGCTGCAGTGCTCCTGGATGAGGAGAAACAACGAACAGCGACCAGTGCTGGAAGCAAATTAGGAATCATTGTTGACATGCTTAAACTGATATTTAGGGAAAATGGAAGTAACCATGCAGATGCTTATCGTGTAAGTTTTTTAGCAAACTTCTTTATATTCCATTTTGGATTTTATAAGCGTTCGCTTGCACTGTTTCTTTTACAGAAACTCCCCCACATTTACTCATATCTTTTACTTTCATTCTTTGTTAGGTTCATGTACAGGAGCTTGAGCAGAATTCTACTGATGTCATCAAAGGTTTTAGTAAATTGAAAGAATAAATAACCATTTTGTTATCTGCTTTCCCTATGGAGACAGTGTGTTTTTTTTTTACAAATCAATCAGATAATCACCACCTCGTACCAAAAATATATTGTCTAGGCAAGGCATCAAGAACGCTTAGCTGGTGGTGTTTCAATCCTGGGGTTACCATGCAGGACATAGCAAAAAAAGGTGTTGGGTCTATCATTTTAACATCGGGAACCTTGTCTCCCATGGATTCATTGGCTCAAGAACTAGAATTGTGAGTACTAGTCTTCTCTATCTGCTTTTTCTCCCAGCTTTTAGTGAATACATATTTTCCGCAGAGAGTTTCCTGTTCGATTGGAAAATCCCCATGTTATATCCTCAAATCAGCTATGGGCTGGAGTTGTTAGTACTGGTCCATTAGGGTGTGTTCTTAATTCTTGCTACAGCAATCGTGATGTACCAGAGTACAAACAAGAACTTGGGAATGTTATTGGTCAGTGGTTTGTTATTTGGTTTTTCATTTTGAGTGTATCATTCTAGATATCTGATGTGTGAGCCATGATCTAGAATCTGGGGAGCTCGTCTGACTACTCTATACTTTAGTTATCAATCGATTATTATATGTTTCTGCTCTGCAGTGGACTTTTCACAAGTCGTGCCGGATGGACTGCTTGTATTTTTCCCTTCCTATAACCTTATGGACCGCTGCATTGCATTTTGGAAAGATGGGGTATGGCCGCTGTAAATTTTTCTCTTTTAGTATGAAGATTGTATTACTTTTTAACTTGAAACCTACTGGTTCTTCATCATTCAGAGTCACAGAATGACAATATGGGAAAGAATCTGCGAACTGAAGAAACCTGTCATTGAACCTAAAGATTCGTCCCTCTTTCCTGCAGCAATGCAGGTGAGCAATAGATGCTTCCGATCTACCTTCTTCTATTTCTAAAAAGTAGAGTATGAACGTAATCTAGCCTTGTATTTTTCATGGTAGGACTTTTCAGAAAAAGTGCAAGACAGATCAATTTCCGGTGCGGTATTTTTTGCCGTTTGTCGTGGAAAAGTATGTTTTCTTCAACCTGTATGAAAATGTGCTTCTCTTTCATGAATGATTTGTCTTTATCCCGTGTAGCGTCTTTTCAGTAGTGCTAGTCTCTGCTGTGTTTTCAGGTCAGTGAAGGACTGGATTTCGCTGACAGCGCTGGCAGAGCTGTTGTCATTACTGGGTTACCTTATGCCAGGGTGACTGATCCAAAGGTTTGCTCACTGTTTTGTTTAGGAAATAGATTTAGGCTCATTAGCTAAATTGGTATCAAAACCCAGCAAACGGCTTGCTGTGTATCAGAGCTTCTTTCTCATAATTTTAGTCTTCACTTTTATTCAGACTGGCACTGAGAGGTCATTTAGTTGTATGATCCTGCTGCACAGCTTTTAATTTTTTTTTGCTGCTACTTGCTCTGGCGTTAATAACCCATTTGTAAAACAGGTTAAACTGAAACGAGAGTTTCTGGGTGAACAATCAGGACTTGCAAATGTCAAGGTAAGTTCAACATTTACTCCGTTTTCGACTCATCAAGGTAATGATGTCTCTTACATTTTCTTTTTTTAGTTTCGAAGATCAACTAGTCTATCTGGAAGCATGTGGTACAGTCAAGAAGCTGCACGGGCTGTGAATCAGGCAATTGGACGTGTAATCCGCCATCGCCATGACTATGGAGCTATCATTTTCTGTGATGAGAGGTTTTGCTCATGGTCTCTTTTTCGGATGATATTATCTTTTTAAACTTTACTCGCCATTGTATTCTTCAGATAGACTAGAAACAGTGCTAAAGATGTGTTCTATTCCGGTTTTGTACATTGGCAATTGTTGACAGATTTGAACAACGGTCCCAGCAGTCCAAGATATCCGTTTGGATACGGCCGCATGTCAAGGTATATGTTTCTGCTCCGTCTATCTTCTGTGTTTCATGGAGTGTAAGTTTTCTGGTTACACCGGTGTTTTGCAGTGCTACTCCTCTAGATATGGAGAGGTCATTTCTGACCTTGCTCGGTTTTTCCAGACTGAAAGATCAAATATTCCTGCAAGGATTGTGACAGAACAAGAACACAATATAGGTATTGCATCTTGCAGCCACACGGTTACTTTCATTGGGCATTTTTTTCTAATATCTTAGACTGTCCTTCGATTATGGGGGAATGATACACAAATGCTTATCTTGTATCCACAAGAGCACCGTGATATAGTTTCCTATTTTCAAGTATGTGTTTGATATCGAATGTTAGCCACATCTTTTCCGTTACAGTTTCAGCATTATTACAAAATGAGTCAACCAAGAATGCTCCTTCCAATCTGTGATTCATTTTATTTCATTCTCGTGGCATGAAAAGACATTTTCCTTCTGCACATGGTTAAAAGGGGAATAGAAACTAACTTCAACACTCTTTGCAGGTAATAGCTATGTGAAGGACGTTGGGCTTGTACGAAATGATGGAAATTTTGTTAAATGGAAAGGCCTGACCATCCTAAAACGTAAGGGCAAGATGCCTCGCATTGTAAAGGGTGACGTTATGCAGGCTTGTTCTGCAAGGAAGATTAGATTAGTGGATCTAAGTGACGAGGAGACTCAGGTAGAGAAGAGATGTGAAGTAGTTGATCTAGATTGCGACAACTGTGAGAAGGAGATTTGTGAAACAGAAACGTTTACGTCGAGCGACACGATGGGGCTAATAAAAAAGCGAAAGGTTCCAGAGAGTCAGGGAAGTGCGTCACTGTCGAAAGAAGAAGGGGGTGATAACAAGCAAGCAAGTGCATCTGCATTTTTTAGTCAAGTGAGAACCCACCACATTCATCTTTTTCATGTTTAGTCTGTGGATAATTTGGAACTGGTGATCTTTACTCTAGGTCAAAGAAAAGCTCAACGGAGAAGAATGTAACAAGTTTGTTGGATACATGCATGGATTGAAGAAGAAAGAGCTTAAATTTGCAAACGTGATGCAGTCCATTGTACAACTGTTGTCTGGGACAGAGAGAGATCATCTTCTCATGGGGTAATTAAAAACTATAATAATTAATTAATAATAGTGTCTTGTGTGTGTGTGTTACTGCCTCATCTAATATGTATCTCTCTCTGTCTTGTTTTAAAAACAGATTCAAGGACTTTGTGCCGGTAAAACATCGTCCTGCGTATGAGCAGTGCATCAAAATGAGAAAGAGAGAAGCGTTTTGATCATTCAGTCTTTGCTAAAATTGTAAACTCTGAGAAGAACAAAAGTAATTATTATTTTGTTTTGTTCAGTTGATGGAACGTTTTGAATTACAACAAAGAAAAACTTAAAAAAAAAAAGCATGAGTTAGTTGCGAAAGGCGTCGCTGGAGGCCATCCTCTTCCTAAGCCTCTCCCTGGCGGCGCGAGTACTGAGCGACCTGACGAGGCCTTTCCTGGTGATGTTCTTCTCCTTGTCACGGAGAGAGATGATGAGATCTACGAATGCGCTGAGTATGAACTTGTGCGATTTCTTGTTGTTGAGATCGAGATAGCAGAAGAGAAGCTCTTCCATCAAGTCCCAGTCCACCTCGCTCCCTCCTAACTTGGACTCCATCATCGACACCATCGACCTCTTGAAATCCTCCTGGGGCTCTTCAGTGTACCTCAGCACCGCAATGCACTTCTCAGGTAGCACCAAGCTGGATGATTTGGACCTCGACGAAGGTCCCTCCTCCGATGTGGTATACATGCTGGCCCTACCCTCCGATGATCCAGGCGGTGGAGATAGTCTCTCTGTCCTAGGCAGTTTGGGGGAGTCGCAGACGGCCGGTCCCCATGTCCTCTCGAATCTGTGACTATAGTCATCAGTGTCGTCTTCATCTGAGGAGGAGGACTGTTGTTCCCTTTTCCCCTTGCTTTTGTCATCCTCCTCCCCCTTCTCATCTCTGATGCAGAGGGATTTGAAGTTTTCCTCAAGGAAACGGTCTATGTCGGACAAGGTGGCGGCGTGACCGGGATCCTGGTTAACGTGGTCGTCGTTGAATCTGGTCTTGCTGGGGCGTCGTCTGTGTTTGAAGGAGAAGGAGAGCTTCTTGGGATGCTTACAGCCAGCAAGCACCCACTTCTTGGATGATGAGAACGAGTTCGACACTTGCAGCTTCCCTGTCTCTTTTTTTATCTTTGACAGGTAACCATGCAACGATTTCTGCAATGGGTTTGGCATATCCTTTTCCTCTATACAAAAACAAATGATTTCTGTCAAGTTACAAAAGATGATGATATGACTAATCGATGATAAAAGATTATATTCGCTGAGAGATTTCTTACCACTTCTGGAGATTTGAACAAAAAAGATGACCTCCCCAGATATAGGATTAGGGAACTGCTCTCTAATCTGAAACTGTTCAACGCTGCTTTACGTTCAAGGTAATGTCATTAATGGGAAGTTATTCTTCTTGGATTTGTTGTTATTGTGCATGTTCCCATAAGTTTCCAGATTCCGCATTCAAGTCATAGTTGAATAGTAGTACTTGCTTTCTTTTTTTTTTTTTTTCCCAAATTGAAATTTTATTGAACTATTGGGCCTAGCCCACGGCCGAGGCCCAAGACCACTCGCTTACAACCCACAAAACCCAAGAAAGACATGGGCAACAGAAAAAAAACCGGCCGAAGCCCAAATAAGACACATGGCCCAAGGCCCACAAACGCTGCGCCGTGGTTGCTCTGGACGCGCGGGAAGGAAGCAGAGCAGAACACGTGCTATGATCTGGATGATCCGCCCTCCACGTGTCACTCGCCTCAACTTAGTCGCCCCATCCACGCACAGCCACCGACGCTTTCCACCGTCACAACTATTCGCCGGAGCTCCGAACCTAAAGAGCCTCCGCGCCATCGGATTTCTACGCCGCCTTGTCACCCCGCAGGAGAGTTCAATCGTTGAACGAGATCTCTTCCGCCTATGAACCACCGGAAACCCTAGACAAGAACGACGAGAACTACCGCTAACCTTCTCTTCAAACAAAAGAAACAGTCGCCGGAGATCTTCTTCTTGAGATCTTAACCGTTGCGACCCACGACTCACCTCAACCTTCAACAAATCGAAACCGTCACCTCAACCCAAAAGACCCGGGATTCCACAACGACAGTGCGGAGCTTTGTTAGCCTCCACCCTCCGTGACCAAAACCGGCGAAGAAGGAGCTGATTGAGCCTCCTCTTCCCAAAAGCTAGAGCGGCGACGGTAGAACTGAGGAAGCCTCCACCCCATCCCGCAACAAGACCGACGATGATGGATATAGGTTAGCCTCCATCTCCCGGGTTAAACGACTACAACATGCAAGCCGCTCCATCTCCACCACAATCCTTCAGAACGGCCGCGCCGTTACTCCAAAGCCGACTCTCCTCACATGGAAAACCTCGGCGTCAGAGCTCCGACAAGGCAACCGTTGATTAACGTTTCTCCCAATTGTTGTTGAATCTTTCCTCCTATCGATCAATAAAATCATGGCAGAGATGGAGAGCCTCGATCCCGAAGGAATCGACTCAGTCCGGATGACGTGGAACGTCTGGCCTCGCAACAAAGTCGAAACCAGCAAGTGCGTCGTCCCCGTCGTGACCTGCATCTCCCCGATCCGCTACCACCGCGACATCCAATCCGTCCCCTACGCTCCCCTCCGCTGCCGCACCTGCTCCGCCGCCCTCAACCCCTTCGCGCGCGACGATTTCTCCGCCAAGATCTGGATCCCGAAATGGTCTCTTGAAGGGGGCTGAGATCGTCGGGAGCAGGTTGAGCCTTCCCCTTTCCGCCACCTCGAACTCGGCTTGCTCGTACTTGCTTTCTTTTGCTAGTGAAACTAATAATGGCGCTTTTAATTAAATGTAACCTTGACGAAATAAAAAAGAACAGCCGTTGTTGATTTGCGTAGCCCAACCCAGATTCTGAGGCCGAAGACGCATAAGCCCACTATTTGAACATATCAAATAAATAAAATTAACAGGTTTAAATACATAAAAAAAATCATAATATCTATTAAATACGATTATACTAATATTTTATTGTTTTTGAATAATGATCACCAGCGATAACAATATAAATTGTACAAAAATCGATTCGGTCTATCTACTGCAAAAGCTAAAAACTATAAGAGCAATTTCAGGAAAAAAAGTTATGAAAGAGAATAAGATTGCATCTCATTTGAAATATTAAGAAACCTCTTTTGAAATTCTATGTACGTTTTGGCTTAAAATGATCAAATATATCTAAATAATTAAATTTTAATTATTTAATGATGTGGTATAAAAAATATTATTGTTCTGAAGGTGAAAACCCCAAACTGAAAAACTCATGAATGAGATTTGCTCTTAGACTCAAAGTTAGAAATGGCAAGGGCTGGAAAACGAATGTGCACAAAAGTTTGAGATGGTATTAAATGTCCCAATCTGCTTAGATCTCAACTTCAAATTGGTAAATGCGAGAGAGAATAAATAATACGAGAAGTTTGCAATCCCGCACAAATTCTCTCGACCCCCTCCCTTCAACCCCCTGCATCAGTTTAATCACTGTTGACTCTATCAAAAACCAATAATTGACAATTAACTCCCTCAAGACGACTCCCCCTCCACCCTTTTTTCACAATTCACTGGCTATTTTAGTAGGTACAAGATCAGAACGGTGCAGAATAAAAATTACAGTTCTCTGATTTTTTTTTTTGTTTTACCAAAAACACAAAACTAAGTCGAAATACCGGTTGTATTTGTACTAATAAAAGGAGTGGGGTAGTAAGAGCAGAATCGCTCTTCTTCTCACGCATCAAATCATAATGACTTGGTAATTAACATCCACCAAACTGAAAAAGAATAGAGGGCTTTCTGCAAAAAGACCCTCACATCAACAAATGAAACAATCAACATTTCCACAGTGGTACCATGAGTGCAGCCGAGAATACCTTTTAAAGCAGGTCATGTTAGTTGAACATGGATCTCTAGAGGTTATCTCTCAGCCATTTCAGGGCTCCATTTGCGACCGATCTACAGCAACAACAAAAATGTTTGGTGAGAAGATGACAACATGTGCTTTAGATAAAACAAGTCAACAAAAAGCTGGGCAATTCACTATATAGTTTTATAAAGAAGCGAAATCAAGGGCCCAATCTTTTCTTATTTGATTTACCCTGCAAAATCTTTGATGTTCTTCCACAAGTCGTTTTCTTGCTCCGGTTCTTGGCTTTTCTCCCTAACTTCATCCGTCCTGTTTTCTGAGCTAATAGGTGCACTGTTTAGAGCTGCAAAAACAAAAGGCGGCATACAGTAAGTAGATCCATCAATTTGTATGTATATAAAAATAGTCTCACATCGATGCTATACAAGAATACCCATCAATGCTGACTTAAGATTTTCCTGAGTTCAAGAAATTTGGCAGCTTACTAGTGGATTGCTGAGGCTTAGCACGAGTTCGCAGCCGGTTGCTAGACGTATCACTCAGAGAAGCAAGTTCCTCCAGTAACTCCCGTTCTCCAGCACTGTTCGTAAAATCCAGTAAACCAATCGTAAAAGACAGGGCATTAGAAGACTCATAAACCTTTGTCTGGTTAGTTGAACTAGCATAAAGGCAAGTTTAGAAGGTAAAACCTTATTTGATTTGGTATAGTAACTTTGACTGTAAACAAGTGGTCACCGCGGATAGATGGTCTATTCAGTTTTGGTGCTCCTTTCTTTGCCAGGACCAGCACATCACCAGGTTGAGTACCCGGAGGTATCTGCAGTTCAGTGTCTCCTTCTACTGTTTTCACCTAAAAAGATGTCTTGGGTTAAATCATAAGATGAATGAGGATATCAACACGTCTGCAGGGTGTACTTATTGGAAGTCCATATCACCTTAACAACCGCACCCAGTATAGCATCAAGGTAAGTGATGGAAAGAGTAGATAAGAGGTTTATGCCATCCCTTTTAATCCCACGGACATCTTCAACATCAAGATATACATACAAATCTCCTGGAGGTCCACTAATGGAAGCAAACAAAAAAAAAAACAGTAACGAAAATCAGAACCATGAAGATTGCAATTACAGAAAGAAAGATTTTGTAACCGGTAATAGACAAGGGATAATTTTCGCTACATACCCTCTGGGACCAGAATCACCTTCCCCGGCAACTCTAAGGATGCTACCTGCGGTAACACCTGGAGGAATTTTGACCTTGATGCTTTTTTTAATACGCACACGTCCTTCTCCAGAGCATTTCCGGCAATTTTCCGAAATGATCTCACCATCTCCACCACAGTTTGGACATACAGAAACCTATGATGAAAGAGAAAGGTGTTAATAAGCTCAGCTTTGTGGAGGTAGGGGGACAGATGAAACTTGGACATCACACTGGAACACAAGGACAAGAGAGAGAAAGGACCTGTGAAAACAAGCCGAATGGGGTTTGCTCAGTTCTCATAACTTGACCCCGGCCACCACAAGTGGAGCATATTCTCATCTTAGACCCAGGTTTTGCACCGGTGCCAGCACAAGCTTCGCATGTCTCCAGATGCGTAAGATCAAATTCTTTCTCAGATCCAAAAATAGCCTCCGACAGTTGTAAGGTGATGTCATAGCTAAAAGGCAACGGAAGCAAAAAAAAAAAATGTATTTTGATCAGTTTTGGGAGTTTTTAAAGCTAATGCAGGTTAAGAAAAAAAGTAAAAAAAAAAAGGAATGGACATGCAGACGCAACCCTCGACTGCATAACGATTGTAGTAGCTAATTTCAGGACAATGAAGTTAGGAGAGGTAATAATTGAATAGGTGTGTTATTAAAGAAAAGAGCAGAAGAGAAAAGTACTCACCGTAAATCATCACCTTTGGAGACCCTGGAGCGGCGAGAAGTTGTTCCAAAGTCAGCTTGGTCCATCCCGGGAAATCCGCCCATACTCGCACCAAAGAATGTCTCGAAGAGGTCAAAGGGATTTGTCTGGTTTTGGATAAATAAGATCCAAATACAAGAAGAGGGGTTTTAAACAAACAATTAGTGAATAGAGTTTAAGATAGAGAAAATGTTACCGTGTAAGTAGCGGAAGGTCCTCCTCCTACAGAACTCTTAAGACCGGCTTCACCATATTGATCATAGAGTGCTCTCTTTTGATCATCTGATAGCACCTGACAGTAATGTAGTTCAGTAAACACAAGGCAGACAGAAAATCTTATGAAAAAGCGAAACTCAAAAATGAAAATGAAGAATTATTAGGTATGATGAAGAGAGGAGAGGGCATACATACCTCATAGGCAGCACTGATTTCCTTGAACTTGTCGGTTGCGCCAGGTTCCTTGTTCACATCGGGATGATACTACAATAGATAGATTATTCGATTAGGTCAGCTCAAGCTCAAGCTCAATTAAAAATGAATGAGTTAAGGTACCTGACGGGCGAGGCGGCGATAGGCAGATTTAATCTCCTTGATGTTGGCAGATTTACGCACACCCAGAGTAGCGTAGTAGTCTCCCGAAGCAGCACACACCACCACTACGGAACGCCGCCCCCGATAGATTCCCCTTCTTCGATAAGGTGAAGAGGAAACGGATAAGAAGCTCCTCTTGTGATTGGTACCGCCTACTGAGAAACTTAACGACGACGAAGAAGAGAGGGACGGGGGACCATCGCCGGAGAAGCAGAGAGAAGAGGGGATGAGAGAGGGCGAACCCAGGGCTGCTGCCATTTTTGAACGAACGAGATTGATTCTCAAGCCAAGGAGTGGAAGCGGAGAAGCTTAGCAACGATGCTGGTCATTTTTTTTTTTGATGGATTTTTCAATTCTGGATTCTCTCTCTGATTTGCCTGCCTACGAGAGGGTTTTCTTTTTTTCTTTTTTTTTTTTTTTTTTTTTTTTTTTTTTGTGGTGCCAACCTCGCTCACGTGGATTTTGCTTCTTCTTTTTTTTTCTTAAACAATTTATTAGTTACAAACAACTTGGGGGTAGCACAATTCGTATCCCTAATTTTTAGTATGAAACAATGTTTACACTATCACTTTGTTCCTCTATTTGAGAATTTCATCTCGTCAAACTTTAATTCCGAGGCAGATTTGGTGGCAAAATCTGCTCTCGCAGTGTTTGTAATGAACGCCACCCATGGAGACTAAACTCTAGTACGAAATGAAATGTTTGTCCCAAAAAAAAAAAGAAAACAATGTTTACAAAGCTTTAAGAAACAATGTTTAATTATACAAAGCCCCTATTACCGAAACACAACACATTCTTCACATATCTATCCCCTTGAAGAGAACAGACAAAAGAGAGACAATTTCAAATTCAGGGAGACATGTCTTCTTCTTTTGATAGCACTTTTCTTTTCACATCTCCTCTCTCTACCTAAGTTTATTGATGACATTGGTTGCCTTCTCCTCCCCTGTTCCACCTTTAAAAGACATCCGGATTGAATCTTTCCGGCATACAGTTTCTTGTTCCACTTGCTGTATACGCAAATTTAAGCCGTAGTTGTTCACCTGCATTTTTCTTTTGTTTAGTATCAAGATTAGGAAACATCTAGTGTTTCTATGTCAGACATTTCCCAAACCCACCATGTTTCAAACATCCCAATTATTATGTTAAGCATATATACCATTAACAAAATCCAATCAAACTCAGGACAAAAAAAAAAACAGTATCTCTATGGTTCAAGGCTTACCTCCAGATTTCTCATCTTTTCCTGGTGTACTGAGGAATCAGTTGCTTCAAAAGCTCTAGCTGTTGGTTCGTGTCCTTATGCCGCTCATGCTGGATTGCAACAGCACGTTTCAGCACTGCGTTGTCCTTGATTAGGGCTTCTACTTGTTGCTGCACTCTCCTGCGATTCAGTTCAGAACTTTTATTAATTCCTAGGGTACTACATACAGAACTGTGTTCAGAGCCAGAGACTTGAAAGCAATGAAGGGAAATAACCAATGGTTCAATCTATATCTCTTTCTAGAACACTGAAGACAGAAACTGTATTCCATGCCTATAACTCAGAGATTATACACGATCACTACCCACCACGTATGCATATGTTTGGATGGAACACTAGAAACAATGTAGCTAAAATGTTTTAACGTCTTGGAATTTGTTTGCTACTTGTTCACGTGCGCTTAACACCTTGGCTAAAGCCTCCAAGACAGTTGCTGCACGGACTTTTGCATCATCATTACCAGTAGATTGTGTCACTTCCCTGACTAACAATGCAACTTAGTCATCACCAGAAGGCGTAAAAGTTCCACCATCATTAACGGCCAATTCTTGAGCTATTTTATCATCAGCAGAAACCAAAAAGTATTTAAGTTTTCATAGCAGCATTGAAATCACTCCCATGATCTTCTAGCGCTTTGACAAGAACCTGGAAACAAAAAGAAAATTACAATTCCCAATAGAATAACATTATTGCAAACCAGCTACAAAAACTAAATCATGCCGCAAAACTCTGAGAGAGATATGTATTAGCGTCTAACAAAGGTAAACCTAGATCTCAGTAGTTTCGCAAGTCCGACAAATATATATACAGAGAGAGAGAGAGAGACAAACAAAAATTAAGAACAAGACATACCGTCAGTTCAAGGTGAGGAAACACGGTGCGAAGCTGATCAAGCGACGAGGACGGAGAGGACCAGATCGGAGATTTTGAAGGAGAATAACATCGGAACCTCTTTGACGCCGGTCGCCGGAGGATATGGAGTAATGATTCGATCCTAATGTCACTGTAAAAACAAGAAGAAGAAGATTCTCCGACTACGGGAAGAAGGAGAGGGAGAATAATCTCTGGTAGCATAGTTGGTTATGCTTGGTTCAAGTGTTTTAAAAAATGTAATCTTTTTACTTGCTTTAAACTTTTTCTTTCAAAAAAAAAAAAAAAAAGAGAGGGAGCCTCCAGGAGGCCCAGGGCCCCTATTAGCCGCAGGGGCTCTTTTGTACTTTTACCTTATTTAGCATTTCTTAACGGATTGTTAATTTTGTCATAAAATAATCCAATCAAACAACCCGAATAGGTTTAAAACCCAAGTTGAACATTGGTGAAACAAGCAGCTTGGCCAGTTTCTAACTACAAATTAAGAAATGATATCTTATATTATGCTAAACACCATACCCTAAGAGACCCGCATTAATCATGCTCTAACTAGCATGAATCACCCCATATGTATTATAATAAGATTTGAACAATTTAACTACATATAGACTGGTTACACCAATCATATTATTATTTGTCATAACCATTGATAATACATCTAGCTGGAATTTTGGAGAAATAGATAGAGATGTTGACCACGTAAAGGCTTCAAAGGTTAGCTAGTCTAACTGGCTAGGCTCCACCAGAACGTACAATGGTTTCCCCTTCAGCCTACACTCCCCCTGCATCTCACACCCACAAACAAGTTAATATTAGATAGGTTGGATATCGTACAAGACGAAACGTTTCTAAATCAAATCATTACCTTGAATTTAGGCAAACCAACAACGCATGCACATTCCACAACTTCGGCCCCTGCTCGCTCTAAAGTACGTATAATTGGGTGCTTTTAATAAAAACTCGATTATTGTATACGTTTTATCTATTTTCCAAAGGCGTATATCTATTCATTCGAAAAAAAAATGTAAAGAACAGAAAGATATCCAAATTTTAGCAAAAAAAAAAAAAAAAAAAAAAGAACAGAAAGATATTGAATTACCCAAGAGGTTAATAGAAGCGGAGAGTGTTCCACCAGTGGCAACTAAATCGTCGATGACCAGAGCTCGTTCGTGGGTTTTGACAGCCTCCATACTCATCTCTAGACGATCATTTCCATACTCAAGCTCGTACTCTTCGCTTATCACTCTCCCTTTTTAACGTTACCCACAAGCGATTAATACTTTTTTTTAATCCCAGCAACACGTTTTAGTCATCTAAGACTTTATTAGTATGTATATAAGTAATCGCACCGGGTAATTTTCCTGGTTTACGTAGAGGAACGAACTTGGCACCTATGGCTAATGCAATGGGAGGTCCAAATATGAATCCTCTCGCCTCTACGCCTGCACAAATTAAAGTCCCGTTTTATTTGATTAATCTGTTTATTTAATCTGCACTAAACGATGTAAAAGGTTCTATTGAATCCATGGCGGAGGCGGGAGGTCTTATAAATATGAATCCTCTCGTTTTTATAAGAGGTTCACTAATCACTATAAGACATGAACATTTTTGGAAGTGGACTCACGAGTGAGGACAATCCAATAAAGTAATTAGTCACCAACCAATCACACTAGCTAAGTTAGTATATATGTGAGTGTAACATCATTAATCCACGAAAGTTGTCTTTTATTTATTCAGTTTTGTCATATTGGGAGATATGGTTCCGCTTTGGATTCTATCAAAAGGAGTTTGATACAATATTATGTCTAGTAGAAAAATAATACTAATAAATGTAATCTATGCGTTGAGGTTCAAGAAATGACATGGTAAAAATCATAAATTATTGGACAATGGAACAAACTCTTCCATTTTTTTGTCTCCCAGTTTTGTTCGTGTGAATGAACGTTTGTCTTTGGCTAAAACTAAATAGTAATTTAATGAGGAATGAAAAAGGTCAGGAAGGGAAAGATGAAACGAACCGGCAACGAGAGAGATGTTCATGTGCTTGTAACGATCCACGAAGATATCAACGACATGTTTGAAGGCAACTGGATCCAGCAACAGCGTCGTTATGTCTTGAAACATGATCCCTGAAATACGAACACGCTAGCTTGTAAATGAAAAAAAAAACAAAAAGAGACGTACCTATCGATGGTGAAGCACGTGAAGAAATAAAACGAATAAATCTGGACCAGTCTTAGGGAAGTGAGGGATGACTCGAATGGCATCTGAGATGGTCTGCAGTCTTGGGTCTCCCTGCAACCCATTCTCCACCGCAAACATCTCTCTCTCGTGCGTGTCGAAGAAGGAGAAAATGAGGGTAGGGGCGTTGGGTGTATTTATAGCATTTATTTATCACTCTTACCTTTTCTCCCTCTCATTTTCTTCACCCACTCATCGTACGTCTCCATCCCAAGTTACCATTATTGCTCTTGTTTTTTTTTTTTTTTTTTGTCACTAAATTGCTCTTGTTTTCAAATTGTGAAAATAATCAATAAAAATAAAACTCACTTGAAACAACCAATTGATAGTGATCATAATATCCACTATAATAATATATTATAATGCACTATATAATCAAATTTACCAGTTAATTTGAAAACAATGGATGTGAAAGGCGCGAGCAGAGCAGGCTTGAACAGAAGCAGGCCAAGCTCATGCTTCCGGCCGCCAAATATTAAGTAAAAAATTCGGCCACTTAAAAAGAAAAAAATTCAGCCTACTTGTTTATTGTATCATTGTTAACTTGATGAAGTCGTGAGTTCAATCCTAACCGGCCACATTTTTTTTTTGGCTTCTAACTAACAAATTTCTAGGACCGGCATAAAGAAGTAATTGGTAATTAATCGAAATATGTGTTTACTTCAAATGACATGAATTCAAGTGATGTGAATCCCGTATTACCGTATCTTTGCGTCTTCCATACATATGCATGTTAAAATATAGCATATTCCATGTAACAATTTTGGTAGAAATATTATTGGATAGCTAGGATCTTGTTAATATCTGTTAGATTCTGATATTGTGTAACGACTTAGGCTATTAATAGCCTGTAACTAGAACGATCCCAAACAGGGACTCTACTCATCTTTCATGGTATCACAGCATAGGTTTTATTCATCCTTTGATGCAAAATTGTGAAGAACGCCAGTTTTCTAAAATTTGATTTAATAATAGAGTTGTTTAACACCAAAAAAAAGAGTTACCGGAATGGTTTAATAAGAAGGTGAAAGAGAAGGACCCACTCGAGAGTAGGTAAGATCGAAACGTACGTACGAGGGGCTATTTCCGACTGTTGAACCGCACGCCTGCTCACTGTTTCTGTATATTTTCTTCTCTTCCCACTTCTCGCCTTTAGTTTTTTTCTTTCTTTTTGTAATCATTACTTTGTTATAGTCCATTATAGTATAAGTGGAACAATACCAAATTTTATTTGCATGTTTAGTACATTATATATTGTGTGGAGGTCCACGTTAATGGTCTCTATCTATGCCGTTTTATAAACAAATTGTTTCAATTAATTTTGTATTATATGTCATCAGAATAAGTAGATTGGTTGCACTTAGATTTTGGGTAGATATTCCGTTTGTCGTTTTCAGCTCCGCACTATTACAAAGTTCTCACCCTATCAAAGTGATAAGAGATTACATCACCATTAACAACCACTCGTTTGTTTTTCCCCATAATTATTTCCCAATAATCTCATTACCCATAGGTAGGAACTGTTTATTTAAACAAAAGATAACCCAAAAGGATTACACGCAAAGGAAATAATTGAATTATTTTGTTAGCCCCTATGAGAGTATAAATCCATATAATTGTACTACTTTTAGAAATTTTCCGTCGTATATTGAGCAACAGGATTCAAAGAAATATATCTGAAACAGACAAAGAAGCAAAATCAAGATCAAAATCAGTCAGAAGTGAACCAAATATGCTTTTATGATTTCATCTACTATGACACTCTTATCTTGATAAAATGACAGCACTCACAATGGTACTTCAAAAGGCCAGAGGGGAATATAAAAACAGATAAATATGTGGCCTACTCACATCCACTCGTAGAGGTTAGATCCTCGTAGGATTAGTGGGATGTCTGATTGGCTATTTTTTCTGGATCTTGAAAGATTTGGTTTCGAAGTAGTTGAAATGTATCATCCAATTAAACTTCGTTGCCTAAACACGTTTAACTTAGAGTAACAAAAAATCCAAAAGCAGCTGTTAAAAAGCTGGTGAAGTTTGAAAACGAAAGACAAAGGAATGCTAACCTCACAAATATCTTTAGTGCAGTTAATTTCAAAAGAGACAGAGAACTTGGGCTCGAATGGTGACTGCGGGTTGAGCGGTGCGGGACAAGCGGTTTAATTGCTGTGCGGTTTTAACAGTTATAAAAACGTATAGATATAGGGTATATATAGAGATTTTTGTTACTGTTAACTGCGGAGCGGGACCGAAAACTAGTTACCATTCGAAGCCTAATCTTGGGAGGGCAATCACTACCCAAAATTTCCCCTTGACTCCTTCGTTCACAATTTTTTCTTTCTTTTTCTTTTTATTAGAGGAAAAAAAAAGTAGATATAAAGAGCTGAAAGAGAGGGACATGACCATATGACTCTGTTCTCTCTCCTCTAACAATGACATCAACTCTAGTCACATTAAGAATCAAAGATCCCCCACTTCCTTGCGTTTTTACTGTTTCCACAGATAGTGCATGTTTCTGTACAATGCTATTTATTTTTATGTCACAGTGCTACACACAGGTCAATGAGACTACCACATCCAATATTAGACGCGCCTACAGAGATCTATCAGTCATATCAATTTTCTAGAGTATCTCTACTGAAAATATGATGAGGGTTCTCATATAAAAACTTATAAAATCCATTGAAATACTAAAAGCATCTCTACCAGTAGGTTTTAAGTGGATATCCAAAAGATAAAATAATAAATATATAAAAAAAAGTACATATACAGCTAAAAACCAGTTCTCATATTAATTCATAAGAATTCGTGTAGATATTTTTTTGAAACGTTTTTGATTTTGAGTGGTTTGTTTCTTTTTTATAAAAGAAATTTAAATCACAAAACTAAACAATACAATATATTATTATTAAATAAATAAAAACTTATTTTTGGTATCTTTTAATCTTTGAGAGTGATCCAAGAGCAACTCTAAGAGTTAGTTATCACCAAAATTTTAACGATTATAAATAACTAAAAAAAATTAAAATACGAAAGAGAAACTGAGAAATAGTATTCAGCAAAGTACTTTTGAAAAACCCACCTGATAATTAAATGTCAAAATGTTTTTTTTTTTATTTTTTCTATTTTTCAATAGTAAAATGTATTTAATTATTTAAACACAACTTATTAAAATATTTTGTTTTTTTTACATTTTTTTAGAAACCTAAAGTGGAGTTGTTAAGGTTGCTCTAACATTACACGTGTCATTCATTATCTTAGTGATATAATTTCTCCTTTGGTATTCAAATTTAACTACATATCCTGATTAGATAAAAATAATATATGTTGTCAAAAAACATAAAAGTGATGTATTATATTTTTAGACAGAAGTTTTTGCAATGGAACTTCACTTAAAAATAGAAATCTGATGTGCAAACCGGATATGAATGGGGACACCTCAGCAAGGACACATGCAGAAATCCTCACGGTTACTTTCCCACCCATTACGAAAAGGCTCGGATGCTGTTGAGTGACCGTTTCCTCGGGTTTTACATGGTAAGGGGAACAACAGTACATAGTTCTGCTTTGTCCTTAACGATATAACGTTAGAAAATGAGATTTTGACAAATGTTTGTTGTGATAGGTTCTTGAAAAGGGATCGTGGAACTACATGTTTTATGGGGGCGAAGCACTCGGTGACATGAAATACAGCGTCAAATGTGGATACCTAAAGGAGTACTATGACGAAGAGCATCGACCCACTCATTTTTAGCAACATGGAAGAGGCTGACATAGCCGAGGGAGATCACGAGGAAACCTTTGGTTGACACTAATAAGCACTCAGTTATTTTACTATGTTTTGTAACTTCCTGCATTCTGACTTGCAAATCAGAAACATAGTTTACTGTGATAGATTGTGTAATATCCGTAAATCTTAACATCTTTAAAAATAAATTCTTGCACGCGTATAGGCAAATCCTTCATAGGTGTGTATTTGTCTTGCATGAGAAATCAGATAACGACGATACTGAACATTTGAGAAAACTGACTAGATTTATTGTGAATCTTAAATCGTTACGTTGTTAGAGCAACCTTATTGCATATAACTAGAAGAATTCTTAGAAAAAAATTTAATATCTTAATACAATTTAGCTATTTTACAGGTTCTTTAAACAACTTTAATGATGGGAATGGTCGCGTCATTTGAGGATGTTAACAATAAAATACTATTATTTTTGGGGTTGATCGATAGAGACCGTAACTTTGAATTTTTTGGTTTAAGATTTAAGCTGTAGATTTTGTGGCTTTATTTTTAAATTTTATTGCTGTAATTTTATTTCAAAGTTTTAAAAGCATTAATAAACATAAAGCTGTAGAAAAATTGATTTCTATAGCCATTATATTTTTTTTAAAGATTTTGGATTCTAGATTTAGTTTTTATTAATAAAGCTTGATTGTTTTAATTTTATTGTTCTACAGAGATGGCCGTAACCAATATCAATCACCCCCTAGATGTTTATTATTATTGTATCTAATTTTTAATTTTCACAACAAGATTAATCATTAAAAGCATGACATGTGTCTTATTAGCATATAGAGAGGTTTTTAAAACATGTTATTTAAGATACAAATTCTAAAGTATTTGTACTTTTCTCCTGCTTTTTGATTTTTGAATTACTATTTTATGAAGATATTTTAGCTAAGAAACATATTTTGGAGGTTCTACTTTGAAATCGCTCTTCGATCTCTCTCTTCCCTTCTGATTTTTATTTATAGTCACAGAAACGTCATATAAGATATCTCACTGGAAGTGTTCCGAGTGGCTGGAATCTCAAGCAGAGGGACACGTGGTCTGTGAGCAGATGCCACATGTAAATGGCTAACTACGTGTCATTATAGAATGAATAATGAACAATAAGGCAACTATGAGTCATGAAATAAAAGAATGATGACTAGTTTATCAGCCTCATCCCAGTTTCTTCTTCGACTAAGCTTTAATTTCAAGCCCTTCGTCTGTCTTCTCACCCGAACACAAAACCTTCATGCCATGCAGTCTTCAAACCGGCTCAATCCTAGCCGTCTGATTGATTTCACGGTCAAAGATCTGACGGTGGACAAGCTGCGGCTCATCGAAGTTCCGGATAACGCCACCCTAGCAGACGCCTTAAACGCCATGGTAAAGCATGCTTAAATCATATTCTTTTGTTGCATGACTGACCGGTTGAACAAGAAAGCTATTAACACCAAAGTCGTTGTTTTGTATCAAACTGGTGGCAAACCGAGTAAGAGCGGTGCCCGTGGCTGCGGTACCAGGGCAGTGGTTGGGGGCTGGAGGATCCATGATAGTTGAGTCGGACAAAGAGACCGGAAGGGTAAAGAAACAGTACATAGGAATGGTGACAATGCTGGATGTTGTGGCTCACATCGCCGGAAATGAGGAAGAGAATGGGCTTGATAAGAAAATGGCTGCTCATGTCTCTTCTATCATTGGTCATTGCCCTGAGGGTCGAAGCTTATGGTCTCTCAACCCCAATACCAGGTAATGAATATGCATGCCTGGTGATATAAATGGAAATGATATTAATTGATGATGAAATACAGCATAATGGATTGTATGGAGATTCTGAGCAAAGGAATACACAGAGTATTGGTTCCATTGGACAGTAACGTAGAGAATACCTCAGGACCAGAGTTGGTAGAGTCAGCCTCTGCTTACACAATGCTGACTCAGATGGATCTAGTCTCCTTCTTCCTCGACCAATCATCCCATCTCCAAGCTATCCTCTCCTGCACTGTCACTGACCTCTCCGCTGTAAACGACAATGTTTTAGCCATCACTAGCCAGGTAAATTAATTAAGTTAAAGAAGTTTCATCAATTTAAACCAATCATTATAATATTCGTAGGAGGACCAAACGAAAATCCTCTGTTTTATAGGCAAGAGTAAAAGATGCAGTTAAATGCATGAGTATGGCAATGCTAAACGCCGTGCCTATCGTTGAAGCCTCCAGCGATGAAGAGGATCATACACAGCTCGTGGACGTACGTGACTCTTCTTACACATTTCTACCTATTTAAGTATGTATCTGAAGAATATATATATATATATATGTCTCTGGTGCAGGGGAAAAACCGGAGGGTGGTGGGGACTTTCTCGGCGAGTGATCTGAAGGGATGTAATTTAGCCACGTTGCGTTCTTGGTTGCCATTAAACGCGCTTGAATTCGCCGAGAAAATACCAAGAACCCCCTTGTTCGCATCAGCACCTGCGAGGGAGCTCGTGACATGTCACGTGACATCTACCTTGGTCCAAGTGATCCGTATGGCCACCACGAGACGTGTACACAGAGTTTGGGTCGTGGACAAGAACGATGGGCTTCAAGGCCTCGTTTCTCTTACTGACATTATCGCTGCAGTCCGAGCCGCTATCTCTACCTCGACCTCCTAATTTCGTCTTTCTCTTCTATTATTGCAATCTACTTTTATTTGTTTTCCTTTCAAGAACAACTTCCACACTTCTACTTCTTTTTTCTATGTACTAGCATGTTTTATCAATCTAGTTAACCCATTAAGAATGATTGTTTGTTCGGAATCAAAGCGAGGAATAACGAGTCTTGCTGCTTGACGGAGACGCTATCGCTCGACGGGACCTTCCATCATTTCAAACTTTCGTAGAAAGTATCTTATCATATACACATTTGTGTTTGAATTTGGATACTTTTTTTTATATATTGATTCCTATAATTTTTAGCGTTGTTTTAAAACTTCTGACCACGTTCTAAACTCTCTTTCATGGTAAATAAGAATCATTATAACTTTTTAACAATTAATTTAGTAAAACTTCATAATACTTCTTAAATCGAGGTACCACTATAAAATCGTTATTTTCTTGAAAAACGGAGACAACAAAGATTTCAAACATCTTTTAACATCGTGCATGATACAACTATGTATTAAAACAATATTGTCATATTTTTTAAAATTTTCTCAAAATCTATGTGTTAACCCCTACAAAAATATTGAATTTTGGTAAATTCTTTATATACTGAAGCCTATAATCTTTAGTGTTGTTTTAAAACTTCTGACCACATTCTAAATTTGCATTAGTATATGCTAAACTCTCTTTCATAGTAAATGAAAATCATTATAATTTTTTACCACTATAAAATCGCTATTTTCTTGAAAAATGGAGACAACAAAGGTTCCACACCTCTTTCAACATCACTATATTTTAGTGCAGGATGCAACTATCCATTAAAACAATATTGTCATATTTTTTTAATTTTTTTCAAAATCTATGTGTTAACCCCCCTACAAAAATATTGAATTTTGATAAATTCTTTATATACTGAAGCCTATAATCTTTAGTGTTGTTTTAAAACTTCTGACCACATTCTACATTTGTATTAGTGTATTCTAAACTCTTTCATGGTATGTGGGAATCATTATACTTTTTTATCAATTAATTTAGTAAAACTTCATAATGCTTCTTAAATCGAGGAATAACCACTATAAAATCGCTATTTTCTTGAAAAACAGAGACAACAAAGACTCCAAACCTCTTTCATCATCATCATATGTTAGTGCAGGATGCAACTATGCATTAAAACAATATTGTCATATTTTTTGAAATTTTCTCAAAATCTATGTGTTAACCCCCCCCACAAAATATTGAATTTTGGTAAATTCTTTATATACCGAATCTTATAATCTTTAGTGTTGTTTTAAAACTTCTGACCACATTCTAAATTTGTATTAGTGTATGCTAAACTCTCTTTCATGGTATATGAGAATCATTATAATTTTTTATCAATTAATTTAGTAAAACTTCATAATACTCCTTAAATCGAGGAATAACCACTATAAAATCGTTATTTTCTTGAAAAACGGAGACAACAAACGCTCCAAACCTCTTTCAACATCATCATATGTTAGTTCATGATGCAACTATGCATTAAAATAATATTGTCATATTTTTTGAAATTTTCTCAAAATCTATGGGTCAAAAATATTGAATTTTGGTAAATTCTTTATATACTGAAGCCTATAATCTTTTAAATTCTTTATATACTGAAGCCTATAATCTTTAGTATTGTTTTAAAACTTCTGACCACGTTCTACATTTGTGTTAGTGTATGATAGACTATCTTTTTACAACCATTATAATTTTTTATCAATTAATTTAGTAAACCTTCATAATACTCCTTAAATCGAGGAATTACCACTATAAAATCACAATTTTCTTGAAAAACGGAGACAACAAAGGCTCCAAACCTCTTTCAACATCATCATATGTAAGTGCATGATGCAACTATGCATTAAAACAATATTGTCAATTTTTTTTGAAATTTTCTCAAAATCTATGTGTTAATCCCTACAAAAATATTGAATTTTGATAAATTCTTTATATACTGAAGCCTATAATCTTTAGTGTTGTTTTAAAATTTCTGATCACATTCTACCTTTGTATTAATGTATGTTAAACTCTATTTCACGATATATGAGAATCATTATAATTTTTTTATCAATTAATTTAGTAAAACTTCATAATACTCCTTAAATCGAGGAATAACCACTATAAAATCGCTATTTTCTTGAAAAACGTAGACAACAAAGGCTCCAAACCTCTTTCAACATCATCATATGTAAGTGCACGATGCAACTATGCATTAAAAAATTATTGTCATATTTTTAAAAAATTTCTCAAAATCTATGTGTTAACAACCCCTACAAAAATATTGAATTTTGGTAAATTCTTTATATACTGAAACCTATATTCTTTAGTGTTGTTTTAAAATTTTTGACCACATTCTACATCTGTATTAATGTATGTTAAACTCTATTTCATGGTATATGAGAATCATTATAATTTTTAAACAATTAATTTAGTAAAACTTCATAATACTCCTTAAATCGAGGAATAACCACTATAAAATCGATATTTTCTTGAAAAACGGAGACAACAAAGGCTCCAAACCTCTTTCAACATCATCATATGTTAGTACAGGATGCAACTATACATTAAAACAATTTTTTCATATTTTTTGAATTTTTCTCAAAATCTATGTGTTAACCCCTACAAAATATTGATTTTTGGTAAATTCTTTATATACTGAAGCCTATAATCTTTAGTGTTGTTTTAAATTTTTTTACAACATTCTACATTAGTATTAATGTATGCTAAACTCTCTTTCATGGTATATGAGAATCATTATAATTTTTTATCAATTAATTTAGTAAAACTTCGTAATACTCCTTAAATCGAGGAATAACCACTATAAAATCTCTATTTTCTTGAAAAACGCAGACAACAAAGGCTTGAAACCTCTTTCAACATCATCATATTTAAGTGCAGGATGCAACTAAGCATTAAAACAATATTGTCATATTTTTTAGAATTTTTATCAAAATCTTTGTGTTACTCCCTACAAAAATATTGAATTTTGGTAAATTCTTTATATACTGAAGCCTATAATCTTTAGTGTTGTTTTAAAATTTCTTACCACATTCTACATTAGTATTAATGTATGCTTAACTCTTTTTCATGGTATATGAGAATCATTATAATTTTTTATCAATTAATTTAGTAAAACTTCATAATACTCCTTAAATCGAAGAATAACCACTATAAAATCGCTATTTTCTTGAAAAATGCAGACAACAAAGGCTACCAATCTGTTTCAACATCATCATATGTAAATGCAGGATGCAACTAATCATTAAAATAATATTGTCAAAATTTTTGAAATTTTCTCAAAATCTATGTGTTAACCCCTACAAAAATATTGAATTTTGGTAAATTCTTTATATACTGAAGTCTATATTCTTTAGTGTTGTTTTAAAATTTATGACCACATTTTACATTTGTGTTAATGTATGCTAAACTTTCTTTCATGGTAAATGAGAATCATTATAATTTGTTAACAATTAATTTAGTAAAACTTCATAATACTCCTTAAATCGAGGAATTACCACTATAAAATCGCTATTTCCTTGAAAAACGGAGACAACAAAGACTTCAAACCTCTTTCAACATCATCATATGTTAGTGAAGGATACAACTATGTATTAAAACAATATTTTCATATTTTTTAAAATTTTCTCAAAATTTGTGTTAACCCCTACAAAAATATTGAATTTTAGTAAATTCTTTATATACTGAAGCCTATAATCTTTAGTGTTGTTTTAAAACTTCTGACCACATTCTAAATTTGAATTAGTGTATGCTAAACTCTCTTTCATGGTAAATGAGAATCATTATAATTTTTTAACAATTAATTTAGTAAAACTTCATAATACTCCTTAAATCGAGGAATTACCACTATAAAATCGTTATTTCCTTGAAAAACGGAGACAACAAAGACTTCAAACCTCTTTCAACATCATCATATTTTAGTGCAGGATACAACTATGTATTAAAACAATATTGTCATATTTTTTAAAATTTTCTCAAAATCTTTGTGTCAACCCCTACAAAAATATTGAATTTTGGTAAATTATTTATATATTGAAGCCTATAATCTTTAGGGTTGTTTTAAAACTTCTGACCACATTCTAAATTTGCATTAGTGTATGCTAAACTCTCTTTCATGGTAAATGAGAATCATTATGGTTTTTTAACAATTAATTTAGTAAAACTTCATAATACTCTTTAAATCAAGGAATTACCACTATAAAATCGCTATTTTCTTGAAAAACGGAGACAACAAAGGATCCAAACCTCTTTCAACATCACTATATTTTAGTGCAGGATGCAACTATCCATTAAAACAATATTGTCATATTTTTTGATTTTTTTTCAAAATCTATGTGTTAACCCCTGCAAAAATATTTAATTTTGGTAAATTCTTTATATATTGAAGCTTATAATATTTAGAGTTGTTTTAATTCTGATCACATTCTACATTTGTATTAGTGTATTATAAACTCTTTCATGGTATGTGGGAATCATTATACTTTTTTATCCATTAATTTAGTAAAACTTCATAATGCTCCTTAAATCGAAGAATAACCACTATAAAATCGCTATTTTCTTGAAAAACGGAGACAACAAAGGCTCCAAACCTCTTTCATCATCATCATATGTTAGTGCAGGATGCAACTATGCACTAAAACAATATTGTCATATTTTTTGAAATTTTCTCAAAATCTATGTGTTAACCCCCAACAAAATATTGAATTTTGGTAAATTCTTTATATACAGAATCTTATAATCTTTAGTGTTGTTATAAAACTTCTGACCACATTCTACATTTGTATTAGTGTATGCTAAACTCTCTTTCATGGTATATGAGAATCATTATAACTTTTTATCAATAAATTTAGTAAAACTTCATAATACTCCTAAAATCGAAGAATAACCACTATAAAATCGCTATTTTCTTGAAAAATGGAGTCAACAAACGCTCCAAAACTCTTTCAACATCATCATATGTTAGAACATGATGAAACTATGCATTAAAATAATATTGTCACATTTTTTGAAATTTTCTCAAAATCTATGGGTCAAAAATATTGAATTTTGGTAAATTCTTTATATATCGAAGCCTATAATCTTTAGTGTTGTTTTAAAACTTCTGACCACATTCTACATTTGTGTTAGTTTATGCTAAACTATCTTTCATGGTAAATAGGAATCATTATAATTTTTTATCAATTAATTTAGTAAAACTTCATAATACTCCTTAAATCGAGGAATAACCACTATAAAATCACTATTTTCTTGAAAAAAGTAGACAACAAAGGCTTCAAACTTCTTTCAACATCATCATATGTAAGTGCACGATGCAACTATGCATTAAAAAAATATTGTCATATTTTTTAAAATTTTCCCAAAATCTATGTGTTAACCCCTACAAAAATATTGAATTTTGGTAAATTCTTTATATATTGAAACCTATAATCTTTAGTGTTGTTTCAAAATTTCTGACCACATTCTACATTTGTATTAATGTATGTTAAACTCTCTTTCATGGTATATGAGAATCATTATAATTTTTAAACAATTAATTTAATAAAACTTCATAATACTCCTTAAATCGAGGAATAACCACTATAAAATCGCTATTTTCTTGAAAAATGGAGACAACAAAGGCTCCAAACCTCTTTCAACATCATCATATTTTATTGCAGGATGCAACTATGCATTAAAACAATATTGTCATATTTTTTGAAATTTTCTCAAAATCTATGTGTTAACCCTTACAAAAATATTAAATTTTGGTAATTTTTTTATATACTGAAGCCTATAATCTTGGTAATTTATCAATTAATTCTTGTAAAATTTCATAATACTCCTTAAATCTAGGAATAACCTCTATAAAATCGCTATTTCCTTGAAAAACGGAGACAACAAAGACTCCAAACCTCTTTCAACATCATATTATGTAAGTGCAGGATGCTACTATGCATCAAAAAAATATTGTCATAGTTTTTGAAATTTTCTCATAATCTATGTATTAACCCCTACAAAATATTGAATTTTGATAAATTATTTATATACTGAAGCCTATAATCTCTAGTGTTGTTTTAAAATTTCTGACCACATTCTACATTTTTATTAGTGTATGCTAAACTCTATTTCATGGTATATGGGAATCACTATAAGTTTTTATCAATTAATTTAGTAAAACTTCATAATACTCCTATATCGAGGAATAACCACTATAAAATCGCTATTTTCTTGAAAAACGGAGACAACAAAGGCTCCAAACCTCTTTCAACATCATCATATGTTAGTTCAGGATGCAACTATGCATTAAAACAATGTTGTCATATTTTTTGAAATTCTCTCAAAATCTATGTGTTAACCCCTACAAAAATATTGAATTTTGGTAAATTCTTTATATACTGAAGCCTATAATATTTAGTGTTGTTTTAAAATTTCTGACCACATTCTACATTTGTATTAATGTATGCTAAATTTTCTTTCACGATATATGGGAATCATTATAATTTTTTTTATCAATTAATTTAGTAAAACTTCGTAATACTCCTTAAATCGAGGAATAACCACTATAAAATCATTATTTTCTTGAAAAACGGCGACAACAAACGCTCCAAACCTCTTTCAACATCATCATAAGTAAGTGCATGATGAAACTATGCATTAAAAAAATATTGTCATATTTTTTGAAATTTTCTCAAAATCTATGTGTTAACCTCTACAAAAATATTGAATTTTGGTAAATGTTTTATATACTGAAGCCTATAATCTTTAGTGTTGTTTTAAAACTTCTGACCACATTCTACACTTATATTAGTGTATGCTAAACTCCCTTTCATGGTATGTGGAAATCATTATAATTTTTTATCAATTAATTTAGTAAAACTTCATAATACTCCTTAAATCGAGGAATTACCATTATAAAATCACTATTTTCTTGAATGACGGAGACAACAAAGACTCCAAACCTCTTTCAAGATCATCATATGTTAGTGCAGGATGCAACTATGCATTAAAACAATATTGTCATATTTTTTGAAAAATTTCTCAAAATCTATGTGTTAACCCCTACAAAATATTGAATTTAGGTAAATTTTTTATATACTGAAGCCTATAATCTTTAGTGTTGTTTTCAAACTTCTGACCACATTCTACATTTGTATTAGTGTATGATAAACTCTCTTTCATGGTATATGATAATCATTATAATTTTTTATCAATTAATTTAGTAAAACTTCTTAATACTCCTTAAATCGAGGAATAACCACTATAAAATCGCTATTTTCTTGAAAAACTGAGACAACAAAGGCTGCCAACCTCTTTCAACATCATCATATGTAAGTGCATGATGCAACTATGCATTAAAACAATAGTGTCATATTTTTTGAAATTTTCTCAAAATCTATTTGTTAACCCCTACAAAAATATTGAATTTTGGTAAATTCTTTATATACTGAAGCCTATAATCTTTACTGTTGTTTTAAAATTTGTGACCACATTCTACAATTCAATTAATGTACGCTAAACTCTCTATCACGATATATGGGAATCATTATAATTTTTTATCAATTAATTTAGTAAAACTTCATAATACTCCTTAAATCGAGGAATAACCACTATAAAATCGCTATTTTCTTGAAAAACACAGACAACAAAGGCTGCCAATCTCTTTCAACATCATCATATGTAAGTGAAGGATGCAGCTAATCAATAAAACAATATTGTCATATTTTTTGAAATTTTCTCAAAATCTATGTGTTAACCCCTACAAAAATATTGAATTTTGGTAAATTTTTATATACTGAAGCCTATAATCTTTAGTGTTGTTTTAAAACTTCTGACCACATTCTACATTTGTATTAGTGTATGCTAAACTCTATTTTATGGTAGATGGGAATCATTATAATTTTTTTATCAATTAATTTAGTAAAACTTCATAATACTCTTTAAATCGAGAAATAACCACTATAAAATCGCTATTTTCTTCCAAAACGGAGACAACAAACGCTGCAAACCTCTTACAACATCATCATATGTTAGTGCAGGATGCAACTATGCATGAAAACAATATTCTCATATTTTTTGAAATTTTCTCAAAATCTATGTGTTAACCCGTACAAAAATATTGAATTTTGGTAAATTCTTTATATACTGAAGCCTATAATCTTTAGTGTTGTTTTAAAACTTCTCACCACATTCTACTTTTGTATTAGTGTATGCGAAATTCTCTTTCATGGTAAATGAGAATCATTATAATTTTTTATCAATTAATTTAGTAAAACTTCATAATACTCTTTAAATGGAGGAATTACCACTATAAAATCGCTATTTTTTTGAATGACGGAGACAACAAAGACTCCAAACCTCTTTCAACATCATCATATGTTAGTGCAGGATGCAACTATGCATTAAAACAATATTCTCATATTTTTTGAAATTTTCTCAAAATCTATGTGTTAACCCATACAAAATATTGAATTTAGGTAAACTTTTTATATACTGAAGCCTATAATCTTTAGTGTTGCTTTAAAACTTCTGACCACATCCTACATTTGTGTTAGTTTATGCTAAACTCTCTTTCATGGTAAATGGGAATCATTATAATTTAGTAAAACTTCATAATACTCCTTAACTCGAGGAATTGCCACTATAAAATAGCCATTTTCTTGAAAAACGGAGACAACAAAGGCTGTCTACCTCTTGTAACATCATCATATGTAAGTGCATGATGCAACTATGCAATAAAATAATATTGTCATATTTTTTGAATTTTTTTCAAAATCTATGTGTTAACCCTTACAAAATATTGAAATTAGGAAAAAAAATTATATACTAAAGCCTATAATCTTTATTGTTGTTTTAAAACTTCTGACCACATTCTAAATTTGAGTTAGTGTATGCTAAACTCTCTTTCATGGTAAATGGGAATCATTATAATTTTTTTATCAATTAATTTAGTAAAACTTCGTAATACTCCTTAAATCGAAGAATAACCACTATAAAATCGCTATTTTCTTGAAAAATGCAGACAACAAAGGCTCCAAACCACTTTCAACATCATCATATGTAAGTGCAGCATGCAACTAAGCATTAAAACAATATTGTCATATTTTTTGGAATTTTTATCTTTTTTTTTTTTTTTTTTTACAGCAAACAATGCACAGACTCATATTGACTCTGTGAACCAACTTGGAAACTCTGCATCCATGTGTACGACGAAAGACGGTTGATGCCGGGCACTACGTGCTAAGCTGTCCGCCTTTTGGTTCGCCGTCCTTGGTACATGAACGATGTCTGAGTTGTGGAAGCTTCTCTCATTTATTAGTGTGTTAATAGTGGTAATTCCTCGAGTTAAAGAGTATTATGAAGTTTTACTAAATTAATTGATAAAAAATTATAATGATTCTCATTTACCATGAAAGAGAGTTTAGCATACACTAACACAAATGTAGAATGTGGTCAGAAGTTTTAAAACAACACTAAAGATTATAGGCTTCAGTAAATAAATAATTTACCAAAATTTAATATTTTTGTAAGGGTTAACACATAGATTTTGATAAGTATAATTATTAGTTTAATTAATATTATTATTTAATTTATTTATTTTGATATCTATATATTTATCATGATATTTAAAATAGTTAATAAACATTAACATATTTTACCAATATATATATATATATATATATATACTAATATTTTTTAAAATATATTTTAATATATAATTATCATGATATTTAAGAATTAATAAATAGATATTAACAATATCTACCGATAATATCATCATTACTTTTCTCTCATTTTATAATTTTAATGACTAATACTATAGCCAATTTCTCTGATTTTTATTGAAAATATTGATCAAATACATATTATTATAAAATTTATATACAAGTATACTAATATATTCGAATTAATCAGTTTCTTTTGTTTATTCGGTTTGATCCCTTAATATAATGAACCATATTCATATACTGATATTTTCTAAACATAACATCCTCAGTACTTCCAAATCCAGACTATTTTCTCTATTTCGGTTTGGTTCGGTTTTGAATGGTTTGGTTTTACCAGATTGAACACTCCTAAACTATTGTTATTTGTTAATGTTTTATATTTGTGATTTTTTATAATCCTTTTAGTACCATATGATTTCTTTTCAGTCCAAATACAATATGCATTAATTTCACATACAAAATTTTCTAATTTAGTTATTACTATAAAAAAGATTTTGATCCAAAATCTACATCACATAAATAAAAATATGAAACAAAATAATACAATTTAATACATTGATTACCAATATGAATATTGAAATTTTATAATTTATAATAATTTAAAATTTGTATCCAATTTAATTATTATTATCTTATAAAAAAATTAGAATTAAAAATTGTTAGATGTATAGATATATTAATCCGCACAAGGTGTGGAACATCAACTAGTATGTCCTTGTTTGGAACACATAATAATTGAGAGATTACTTGCGGAAATTTAATTATATTAATATCTATTTTGTTAAACAATAAGTAGTTGTCTATAATGGATGGCTTCATGGGTTATGTGTGTGAATGTTAACAAACGAGAATGTGATATTTTATTAGTATTTGTTTTTGTTGGTTTAGAGATACTATATTTGGTTGAAATATTTGATTAGGTAGAAACTATACCTGAATTTCGAATTCCGGATTGTTTCAATAAATCAGTATCTAATTTAAGCTGATTTGGATGTAAGTTCAGGACTCGATCTGACCTGATTGACTACGAACAAGATAAAATGATACCAATACACAATCAACGCGTTTCCAAGGTTGGTCGCTAACCTCCATCACTATGATAAAAGATAGTCAGGGCATGTGCACTCGACTTTCTCCGACTAGATCCGTGTACTATATCAGCACGGCACCACTACTACTACGTCATGCATATAATGTTCATGAGACTCGCAGACGATGCTGCATAAATGACTACTGAGTTTAACAGTTCATATAACAACATGATTTTAAATACAATATTGTTTGGGGGCCAAAAGTAAAGTATTGTTCAGTTGACATACGTATTTTGTTTGCTGTGTTTTTCTAGCATCTTTGATTAGTTTCCTTCTCAGGATAATTATTTTAACTATTGTAGTTTTAATCCCGCTGTATATAAATTATTTCAAACTAAAACAAATTCAAACATAAATTAGTAGTCCTAATCTGGAAAAAGCTTCACGGTAGTAGTCAATTATTCTTAACTAGTTGATGTCCCGCACACCCTATGCGAATTAATATATCTATATACCTAACATTTTTTTAATTCTAATGTTTTTTAAACAAAATATAATAATTAAATTAGATAAAAATTTCAAATTATTATAAATTATAAAACTTCAATATCCATATTAGTAATCAATATATTAAATTATGTTCTTTTGTTTCATAGTTTTATTTTTATTTATGTGATGTAGATTTTGAATCAAAATCTTTTCTAATAGTAATAATTAAATTAGGAAATTTGTATTTGAAATTAAACACACATTGTATTTGGACTGAAAAGAAATCATGTGGCAGTGAAAGGATTATAAAAATCACAAATATAAAACATTAACAAAATAACGATATTCTAGGATGTTCAATCCAGTAAAATCGAACGATTTAAAACCGAACCAAACCAAAATAAAGAAAATAATCTTGATTTGGTAGTACTGAATAAACCAAATGACTATTATTTTAAAAAACCAAAAGTATATGGATATGGTTCTACATATTAAGCGATCAAATCGAATAAACCAAAAAAAAATGATTTATTCGGATAAATTAGTATACTCATATAGATATTTTGTAATAATATGTATTTGATCAATATTTCAAATAAAAATCAGAGAAACTGACTATGATTTTAGTCACTAAAATTATAAACTAAATATAAGATAAAAGTAATGAAGATATTATCGGTAGATATTGTTATTATCAATTTATTAAATAAATGTGATAAATATCATGATAATTATATATTAAAAACTATTTTTAAAATAATAGTGTATATATATATATATATATATCAATAGAATAGTTTAATGGTTATTAGCTATCTTAGATATCATGATAAATAAATATATATATATATATATATATATCAAATAAAAATTAAATAATAATATTAATTAAACTAATGACTTATCTTAAAATCACGGAAAAGATGACAAGTAATCAAATTGACTAAAATCATGGAAAATATGACAAGTAAGCAAATTCACTTCTCAAATAATAGTATAGATAACAAAGCAACCATCAAACTGAAATACAATTGTTCTTCTGCATCAATGTAGAAAAGAAAAAAAACAAGACAAAGAGGCAGGGGAAAAGAAGAAAAAGAAGATAGCACAACACTGAGAACAACAACTGCAAACAGCAAAAGGCATAATTAGCAGTAGGATATAATTAGGGCAGTACTGGCCTAATCTCAATTCCATGGACAATAAGACCTTTCTTCTCAAAAGGCCTCTTTGTCTCCTTGAGGCTCATCTCTATTTCACCCATATCTCCTCTTCTTTTGAAGAACTGTCCCAACTGCACCTCGTACCAGTCGTCGCTTCTCAGCTCAGCGCGCTGACCTTGTTCGCTCCCCGGATTATGCATGAGACTGACCATGGAAGGCTGGACATCATCATGCTCGGTGCCAGCCAAAACAAGGGATGCCTCTACGGGCTGGCGAAAACCGTAGGGATCAAGGTTCCACTTAAAGACAAGGTAAGCGGCGTAGAGGGTGTCATCAGAGAGAAGGGATATGTTGATTTTTCCAGTGATGTCAAGCCACCATACCATTTTAAGCGCAGCCACTTCTTTGAACCTGTTAGCGAAAACCAAAAGACGTTTTGATGAAAAATGTTAAAAAAAATGAAGCAACGCAGAAAAGGGCCTTGAGGGCAGCGTGTAGACCTGGCATCAGGAAGAGAGATCCACTGCCAGTATCTTTGATCATGTCCCCAAGTAATATTCAAGGCCCTAGCGGCCATCATGTAGCACTTGTTACCAGTACTTCTCTCCAGCGAAAAGCTCTGTTTTGGATCACATAATGCGGTCAGGTCAAAACATGATCGATCCAGAAAGATTGATTTATAAGTTAGGGTGTCTGACTACTAGGATCTGGTAGTAAGTAGATCCACATTCACAAGACAAGCAGTGGCAACATTTTGCCTGAACAGAACAGACCTTTTTCAATTTTGGGAACTAAAATATACAGTACATAAATCTGATGATGATAAATATCAAATCCCTTGATACAATACCACGTTGACTAGAGCATACTATACTTTCTACACTACACAGGTTGGCCGAGTTGATATCAGAGCAAATTAGTAACACGGATCTGATCGAATTTGGAACCACAATTACTAAGATTGTTTAAAAGAAGGGAGAAATTAAAGAAGAAGAAGAAGAAGAAGGTTTACCAGTTGGGAGTCGTGGAGAAGGAGAGGGTTATGGACGAGGGAGAAGAAGAGGTGTTTCTTGGTGGGAAGACCCTCAGGTGCCCTAAAGTCCTCGGGGAACTCGGAAGGTAAGAAGTGGTTCCAGACATGGTCGGAGTCAGCGGCGGATCTGAAGCACCTGGAGACAGCCGATGATCGGCAAACGTCTCGAGGCGAAGTCAAGGAAAGGATCTTAGCGATGCAGTCCTCTGGCAGATTATTCATTGCTTTGCTTTTTACCAAAGGAAAGAAGATCTCATTAGATTATTAATCTATATAGTAACTCAGTTTAGTTGGGAAGAAGGGACGTGGAAAGTTTATTTATATTATCTATTCTAGAAGCAGAGGAGACTTGGAGATGAAGTACACCTCTTCTTTTCTTATTACTCGCTTCATCACCATTGAAGACAACTTGTGTAAGTAACCGCGTGCAGATCCACGTTTATTTAGTTATAGTCCCACGTTTGTTTTTTCTTTACAAATTATCCTTTGAGATGTTCATATGGAAAGGACATAAAGCGACTGTGATTTAAATTATGAAGAATCACACACCATTACTATAAAAAAAACAAGAAAAGAAAAACAGGAGAATGGCTTGGCTAGCCTACAACATACACTATCGTCACGCACTAATTAGCTTTCTCATTAATTATGGGAACCTAAACATTGTTTGTAAAATCTACATTGGATATTTGACACCTGCCGCTAATAGCCTCTGCTGCTCCAGCTGCAAACATTCAGATTAAATCCAACAAAAATAGTGTAACATCAATAATATTTACCTACGTACATGTGCTTGCCTCATATTTAATTGTCTCTATGTATATACATACGTTCGGTTGGTCTACAAGAATATATAAACTGTTGTGCGTATATAATTAAGTACCTGGAAGAGTTCATGCATTTTGTGAGCCTGTGTCTACGTAAAATTTTTATTTTTTACAAATTTGGGTGTCTAAATTTTTTTTTTTGAGGCCTATTTGTAGGTAATTGTTTTCAAAAACTTTGGGGATCTGTTGCGAATATTTCACCTAACATCGCCCAGGGCCGGTACTCATCCTCTGCAACCTCTAGTCCTCTCAAACACCTGAAGTATCATCATGATATTTAGGGTGATATTTATAAGGGGGGGAAAAAAACCCCGTTATATATATATATATTTTTTGATCAAAACCCCGTTACATTTTTTTCAACACTAAAAGAAACCCATTATATAATGTATACTAGAGCTGCAACAAATGCTCGTCCAGAACTCCCTACACTCATTACATATAATATCGGACATCCTTTTCTATAATCAACACATATGTACATTAAATAGATACATGAATGTGAATGGAGAGATTGTTTTATTTAGTAATTATGAAACCTGGTGGAAAATAAGGTTAGTGAAAGAAATGAGAGTATTACGAAGTTTTACTAAATTAATTGAAAAAAATAGAATGATTTCCATATACCATTAATACAAATTTAGAATGTGGTTAGAAAATTTAAAACAACAATGAAAAGTATAAGTTTCAGTATATAGAGTGTTTAACGTAAAACTCAATATTTTTGTAGGGACATAGACTTTGAAAAAAATTAAAAAAAGAAATAACAATACTGTTTTAATGCATAGTTTCCTCCTGCACTAATATACGATAATGGTCAAAGAGGTTTGAAACCTTTATTGTCTCTGTTTCTCTAGAGATAGCAATGAGCACAAAATTTTGAACGATGCTCATGTACAATGAAAGAGAGTTTATCATACATTAATACAAATGTAGAATGTGGTTAGAAATTTTACAACAACACTAAAGATTATAGGCTTCAGTATATAAAGCATTTTTCGAAAAACTCAATATTTTCGTAGGAGTTAACACATAAATTTTAAGAAAAACAAAGAAATATGACAATATTATTTAATACATAATTGCATCATGCACTAACAAATGATGATGTTCAAAGAGGTTTGGAGCCTTTGTTGTCTCCGTTTTTAAGAGAATAATGATTTAATAGTGGTTATTCCACCAATTTATGGATTATTATGAAGTTTTACTAAATTAATTGATAAAAATATAACAATTTCCATATACCATGAAAGAGAGTTTAACATACATTAATACAAATGTAAAATGTTATTCGAAATTTTAAAACAACATTAAATATATAGGCTTCATTATATAGAGCGTTTAACGTAAAACTCAATATTTTCGTTTGGGTCAACACATAGATTTTAAGAAAAATTCAAAATATGACAATATTGTTTTAATGCACAGTTGCATCCTGCACTAACATATGATGATGATCAAAAAGAATTGGAACCTTTTTTGTCTATGTTTCTTTAAAAAATAGCAATTTTATAATGGTTAGTCCAATGTTTTAGGGATTATATGAAGTTTTACGACATTAATTGATAAAAAATTAGAAAGATGCCCATGTACCATGAAAGAGAGTTTAAAATATATTAATATACATGTATAATGTGGTTAGAAATTTTAAAACAACACTAAATATTATAGGCTTGAATATATAGAGCATTTACCGAAAAACTCAATATTTCGTAGGGGGTTGGTTAATACATAGATTTTGAGAAAATTCAAAAAATATGATAATATTGTTTTTATACATAGTTGCATCCTTCACTAACATATTATGAGTTCAAGGACGTTTGGAGCCTTTGTTGTCTCCGTTTTTCAAGAAAATAGCGATTTAATAGTGGCTATTCTACCGATTTAGAGAGTATTATGAAGTTTTACTAAATTAATTGATAAAAAATTATAATGATTCTCATATACCATGAAAGAGAGTTTAGAATATATTAATAAAAATTTAGAATGTAGTCAGAAATTTTAAAACAACACTAAAGATTATAGGCATCAGTAAATAAAGAATTTACCAAAATTCAATATTTTTGAGAAATTTCAAAAATTTGAAAATATTATTTTAATGCATAGTTTCATCCTGAACTAACATATGGTGATGTTGAAAGAGGTTTGGAGCCTTTGTTGTCTCCGGTTTTCAAGAAAATATTGATTTAATAGTGGTTATTTCACCGATTTAGGAAGTATTATGAAGTTTTAATACTTAATTGATAAACAAATTAGAACGATTACCATATACCATGAAAGAGTTTAACATACATTAATACAAATTCAGAATGTCATTAGAAAATTTAGAACAACAATAAAAAGGATATGTTTTAGTATATAGAGTGTTTAACGTAAAACTCAATATTTTCGTAGGGGTTAACACATAGATTTTGAGAAAAATTCAAAAAATAAAAAAACAGTTTTTAATGCATAGTTGCCTCCTGTACTAATATATGATGATGGTCAAAGAAGTTTAGAACCTTTGTTGTCTTCATTTCTCTAGAGAATAACGATTTTATAATAGTTATTCCACTAATTTAGAGAGTATATGAAATTTTACTAAATTAATCTATAAAAAAATTGAACGATGTTCATGTACCATGAAAGAAAGTTTATCATACATTAGTACAAATGTAGAATATGGTTAGAAATTTTAAAACAACACTAAAGATTATAGGCATCAATATATATACCATTTAACAAAATTTAATATTTTTGTAGGGGTTATTACATAGATTTTGAGAAAATTTCCAAAAATATGAAAATATTATTTTAATGCATAGTTGCATCTTTCACTAACATATGATGATGTTGAAAGAGGTTTGGAGCCTTTGTTGTCTCCGTTTTTAAATAAAATAGTGATTTTATAGTGGTTATTCCACCGATTTAGGGAATATTATGAAGTTTTACTAAATTAATTGATGCAAAATTATAATTATTCCCATATACCATGAAAGAGAGTTTAATATACATTACTACAAATGTAGAATGTGGTTAGAAATTTTAAAACAACACTAAATATTATAGGCAACAATATATAAAACATTTACAAAAATTCAATATTTTTGTAGGGGTTAACACATAGATTTTGAGAAAATTTCAAAAAATATGATAATATTGTTTTAATGCATATTTGCATCCTGCACTTACATATGATGATGTTGAAAGAGGTTTGCAGCCTTTGTTGTCTCCTTTTTGAAGAAAATAGCGTTTTTATAGTGGTTATTACTCGATTTAAGGAGTATTATGAAGTTTTACTAAATTAATTGATAAAATATTATAATGATTCCCATATACCATGAAAGAGAGTTTAACATACACTAATACAAATGTAGAATGTGGTCATAAATTTTAAAACAACACTAGAGATTATAGGCTTTAGTATATAAAGAATTTACCAAAATTCAATATTTTTTAGGAGTTAACAAATAGATTTTGAGGAAATTTAAAAAAATATGACAATATTGTTTTAATTCATAGTTGCATCATGCACTAACATATGATGATGTTTAAAGAGGTTGAGAGCCTTTGTTGTCTCCATTTTTCAAGAAAATAGCGATTTTATAATGGTTATTCCTCGAATTAATGAGTATTATGAAGTTTTACTAAACTAATTGTTAAAAAATTATAATGATTCTTATATACCATGAACGAGAGTTTAACATACATTAATACAAATGTATAATGTGGTCAGAAATTTTAAAACAACACTAAAGATTATAGGCTTCAGTATATAAAAATTTTACCAAAATTCAATATTTTTGTAGGCGTTAACACATAGATTTTGAGAAATTTTTTAAAAATATGACAATATTGTTTTAATGCATAGTTGCATCCTGCACTAACATATGATGATTTTGAAAGAGGTTTGGAGCCTTTGTTGTCTCTGTTTTTCAAGAAAATATTAATTTTATTGTGGTTATTCCTCGATTTAAAGAGTATTAAGAAGTTTTACTAAATTAATTGATAAAAAATATAATGATTCCATTTACAATGAAAGAGAGTTTATCATACACTAATACAAATGTAAAATGTGGTCAGAAGTTTTAAAACAACACTAAAGATTATAGGCTTCAGTATATAAAAAATTTACCAAAATTCAATATTTTTGTAGCGGTTAAAATATAGATTTTGAGAAAATTTCAAAAAATATGACAATATTGTTTTAATATATAGTTTCATCCTGCACTAACATATGATGATGTTTAAAGAGGTTTGGAGTCTTTGTTGTCTCCGTTTTCCAAGAAAATTGCTATTTTATAGTGGTTATTCCTCGATTTAAGGAGTATTAAGAAGTTTTACTAACTTAATTGATAAAAAATTATAATGATTATCATATACCATGAAAGAGAGTTTAGCATACATAAATACAAATGTAGAATGTGGTCATAAATTTTAAAACAACGCTAAATATTATAGGCTTCAGTATATAAAGAATTTGCCAAAATTCAATATTTTTGTAGGGGTTAACACATAGATTTTGAGAAAATTTCAAAAAATATGAGAATATTGTTTTAATGCATAGTTGCATCATGCACTTACATATGATTATGTTGAAAGAGGTTTGGAGCCTTTGTTGTCTCCGTTATTCAAGAAAATAGCGATTTTATAGTGGTAATTCCTCGATTTTAGGAGTATTATGAAGTTTTACTAAATTAATTGATAAAAAAATATAACGATTCTCATATACCATGAAAGAGAGTTTATCATACACTAATACAAATGTAGAATGTGGTCAGAAGTTTTAAAACAACACAAAAGATTATAGGCTTCAGTATATAAAAAAAATTACCTAAATTCAATATTTTGTAGGGGTTAACACATAGATTTTGAGAAAATTTCAAAAAATATGAGAATATTGTTTTAATGCATAGTTGCATCCTACACTAACATATGATGATGTTGAAAGAGTTTTGGAGCCTTTGTTGTCTCCGTTATTCAAGAAAATAGCAATTTTATAGTGGTAATTCCTCGATTTAAGGAGTATTATAAAGTTTTACTAAATTAATTGATAAAAAATTATAATGATTCCCATTTACCATGAAAGAGAGTTTAGCATACACTAATACTAATGTAGAATGTGGTCAGAAGTTTTAAAACAACACTAAAGATTATAGGCTTCAGTAAATAAAGAATTTACCAAAATTTAATATTTTTGTAAGGGTTAACACATAGATTTTGATAAAAATTCCAAAAAATATGACAATATTGTTTTAATGCTTAGTTGCATGCTGCACTTACATATGATGATGTTGAAAGTGGTTTGGAGCCTTTGTTGTCTGCATTTTTCAAGAAAATGGCGATTTTATAGTGGTTATTCTTCGATTTAAGGAGTATTACGAAGTTTTACTAAATTAATTGATAAAAAAATTATAATGATTCTCATTTACCATGAAAGAGAGTTTAGCATACACTAACTCAAATTTAGAATGTGGTCAGAGGTTTTAAAACAACAATAAAGATTATAGGCTTCAGTATATAATTTTTTTTCCTAATTTCAATATTTTGTAAGGGTTAACACATAGATTTTGAAAAAAATTCAAAAAATATGACAATATTGTTTTATTGCATAGTTGCATCATGCACTTACATATGATGATGTTACAAGAGGTAGACAGCCTTTGTTGTCTCCGTTTTTCAAGAAAATAGCTATTTTATAGTGGCAATTCCTCGAGTTAAGGAGTATTATGAAGTTTTACTAAATTATAATGATTCTCATTTACCATGAAAGAGAGTTTAGCATAAACTAACACAAATGTAGGATGTGGTCAGAAGTTTTAAAGCAACACTAAAGATTATAGGCTTCAGTATATAAAAAGTTTACCTAAATTCAATATTTTGTATGGGTTAGCACATAGATTTTGAGAAAATTTCAAAAAATATGAGAATATTGTTTTAATGCATAGTTGCATCCTGCACTAACATATGATGATGTTGAAATAGGTTTGGAGCCTTTGTTGTCTCCGTTATTCAAGAAAATAGCAATTTTATAGTGGTAATTCCTCGATTTAAGGAGTATTATGAAGTTTTACTAAATTAATTGATAAAAAATTATAATAATTCCCATTTACCCTGATAGAGAGTTTCACATACACTAATAATAATGTAGAAAGTGGTCAGAAGTTTTAAAACAACACTAAAGATTATAGGCTTCAGTATATAAAAATTTACCAAAATTCAATATTTTTGTAGAGGTTGTTAACACATAGATTTTGAGAAAATTTCAAAAAATATATTAATATTTTTTAATGCATAGTTGCATCCTGCACTTACATATGATGATGTTGAAAGAGTTTTGGAGCCTTTATTGTCTCAGTTTTTCAAGAAAATAGCGATTTTATAGTGGTTATTCCTCGATTTAAGGAGTATTATGAAGTTTTACTAAATTAATTGTTAAAAAATTATAATGATTCTCATATTCCATGAAAGAGAGTTTAACATACATTAATACAAATGTAGAATGTGGTCATAAATTTTAAAACAACACTAAAGATTATAGGTTTCAGTATATAAAGAATTTACCAAAATTCAATATATTTGTAGGGGGTACACATAGATTTTGAGAAAATTTTTAAAAATATGACAATATTGTTTTAATGCATAGTTGCATCCTGCACTTACATATGATGATGTTGAAAGAGGTTGGCAGCCTTTGTTGTCTCCGTTTTTCAAGAAAATAACGATTTTATACTGGTTATTCCTCGATTTAAGGAATATTATAAAGTTTTACTAAATTAATTGATAATAAACTATAATGATTCCCATATACCATGAAATAGATTTTAGCGTACACTAATACAAATGTAGAATGTGGTCAAAAGTTTTAAAACAAAACTAAAGATTATAGGCTTCAGTATATAAAGAATTTACCAAAATTCAATATTTTTTAGGGGGTTAATACATAGATTTTGAGAAAATTTCAAAAAATATGACAATATTTTTTTAATGCATAGTAGTATCATGCACTTACATATGATGATGTTGAAATAGGTTTGGAGCCTTTGTTGTCTCCCTTTTTTCAAGAAAATAGTGATTTTATAGTGGTTATTACTCGATTTACGAAGTATTATGAAGTTTTTCTAAATTAATTGATAAAAAAATTATAATGATTCCTATATATCGTGAAAGAGAGTTTAGCATACATTAATACAAATGTAGAATGTGGTCAGAAATTTTAAAACAACACTAAAAATTATAGTCTTTAGTATATAAAGAATTTACCAAAATTCAATATTTTTGTAGGGGTTAACAAATAGATTTTGAGAAAATTTCAAAAAATAAGACAATATTGTTTTAATGCATAGTTGCATCACGCACTTACATATGAAGATGTTGAAAGAGGTTGACAGCCATTGTTGTGTCCGTTTTTCAAAAAATAGCGATTTTATAGTGGTAATTCCTCGAGTTAAAGAGTATTATGAAGTTTTACTAAATTAATTGATAAAAAATTATAATGATTCCCATTTACCATGAAAGAGAGTTTAGCATACACTAACACAAATGTAGAATGTGGTCAGAAGTTTTAAAACAACACTAAAGATTATAGGCTTCAGTAAATAAAGAATTTACCAAAATTTAATATTTTTGTAAGGGTTAACACATAGATTTTGATAAAAATTCCAAAAAATATGACAATATTGTTTTAATGCTTAGTTGCATGCTACACTTACATATGATGATGTTGAAAGTGGTTTGGAGCCTTTGTTGTCTGCATTTTTCAAGAAAATAGCGATTTTATAGTGGTTATTCTTCGATTTAAGGAGTATTACGAAGTTTTACTAAATTAATTGATAAAAAAATTATAATGATTCTCATTTACCATGAAAGAGAGTTTAGCATACACTAACTCAAATTTAGAATGTGGTCAGAAGTTTTAAAACAACAATAAAGATTATAGGCTTCAGTATATAATTTTTTTTCCTAATTTCAATATTTTGTAAGGGTTAACACATAGATTTTGAAAAAAATTCAAAAAATATGACAATATTGTTTTATTGCATAGTTGCATCATGCACTTACATATGATGATGTTACAAGAGGTAGACAGCCTTTGTTGTCTCCGTTTTTCAAGAAAATAGCTATTTTATAGTGGCAATTCCTCGAGTTAAGGAGTATTATGAAGTTTTACTAAATTATAATGATTCTCATTTACCATGAAAGAGAGTTTAGCATAAACTAACACAAATGTAGGATGTGGTCAGAAGTTTTAAAGCAACACTAAAGATTATAGGCTTCAGTATATAAAAAGTTTACCTAAATTCAATATTTTGTATGGGTTAGCACATAGATTTTGAGAAAATTTCAAAAAATATGAGAATATTGTTTTAATGCATAGTTGCATCCTGCACTAACATATGATGATGTTGAAATAGGTTTGGAGCCTTTGTTGTCTCCGTTATTCAAGAAAATAGCAATTTTATAGTGGTAATTCCTCGATTTAAGGAGTATTATGAAGTTTTACTAAATTAATTGATAAAAAATTATAATAATTCCCATTTACCCTGATAGAGAGTTTCACATACACTAATAATAATGTAGAAAGTGGTCAGAAGTTTTAAAACAACACTAAAGATTATAGGCTTCAGTATATAAAAATTTACCAAAATTCAATATTTTTGTAGAGGTTGTTAACACATAGATTTTGAGAAAATTTCAAAAAATATAACAATATTTTTTAATGCATAGTTGCATCCTGCACTTACATATGATGATGTTGAAAGAGTTTTGGAGCCTTTATTGTCTCAGTTTTTCAAGAAAATAGCGATTTTATAGTGGTTATTCCTCGATTTAAGGAGTATTATGAAGTTTTACTAAATTAATTGTTAAAAAATTATAATGATTCTCATATTCCATGAAAGAGAGTTTAACATACATTAATACAAATGTAGAATGTGGTCATAAATTTTAAAACAACACTAAAGATTATAGGTTTCAGTATATAAAGAATTTACCAAAATTCAATATATTTGTAGGGGGTACACATAGATTTTGAGAAAATTTTTAAAAATATGAAAATATTGTTTTAATGCATAGTTGCATCCTGCACTTACATATGATGATGTTGAAAGAGGTTGGCAGCCTTTGTTGTCTCCGTTTTTCAAGAAAATAACGATTTTATACTGGTTATTCCTCGATTTAAGGAATATTATAAAGTTTTACTAAATTAATTGATAATAAACTATAATGATTCCCATATACCATGAAATAGATTTTAGCGTACACTAATACAAATGTAGAATGTGGTCAAAAGTTTTAAAACAAAACTAAAGATTATAGGCTTCAGTATATAAAGAATTTACCAAAATTCAATATTTTTTAGGGGGTTAATACATAGATTTTGAGAAAATTTCAAAAAATATGACAATATTTTTTAATGCATAGTAGTATCATGCACTTACATATGATGATGTTGAAATAGGTTTGGAGCCTTTGTTGTCTCCCTTTTTTCAAGAAAATAGTGATTTTATAGTGGTTATTACTCGATTTACGAAGTATTATGAAGTTTTTCTAAATTAATTGATAAAAAAATTATAATGATTCCCATATATCGTGAAAGAGAGTTTAGCATACATTAATACAAATGTAGAATGTGGTCAGAAATTTTAAAACAACACTAAAAATTATAGTCTTTAGTATATAAAGAATTTACCAAAATTCAATATTTTTGTAGGGGTTAACAAATAGATTTTGAGAAAATTTCAAAAAATAAGACAATATTGTTTTAATGCATAGTTGCATCACGCACTTACATATGAAGATGTTGAAAGAGGTTGACAGCCATTGTTGTGTCCGTTTTTCAAAAAAATAGCGATTTTATAGTGGTAATTCCTCGAGTTAAAGAGTATTATGAAGTTTTACTAAATTAATTGATAAAAAATTATAATGATTCCCATTTACCATGAAAGAGAGTTTAGCATACACTAACACAAATGTAGAATGTGGTCAGAAGTTTTAAAACAACACTAAAGATTATAGGCTTCAGTAAATAATATTAATTAAACTAATAATTTATCATATAACTATGGAAAAAATATGAAAAATAAGTAAATTAACTAAAGAAACTGATTAATTCAGATATATTAGTATACTTATATATAAATTTATAATAATCTGTATTTGATCAATATTTTCAGTAAAAATCAGAGAAATTAGCTATAATATTAGTCATTAAAATTATAAATGAGAGAAAAGTAATGACGATACTATCGGTATATATTATTAATTAAATGTCGTAAATATCATGTTTATTATATATTAAAATATATTTTTAAAAAATATTAGTATATATATCGGTAAAATAGGTTCATGTTTATCATGATTTTAAATATCATGATAAATATATAGATATCAAAATAAAATAAAAATTAATAATAATATTAATTAATTAAACTAATGATTTATCCTAAAATTTTGGAAAATATGAAAAGTAAACAAATTAACTAAAATCATGGAGAAGATGACAAATAAGCCAAATCATTTCATAAATAATAGTATGTACATATATTTCATCACTCTATCTTATGCATTTTATATAACAATTATTTATTTTGGTTTGTTATTATTTTTAGCCATTAATATATATCAGAAAAATAAAATTATTTTGAGAAAACATGTATCTGTTATTGACATTTGGTGCATACACATTTTTTATCATGAAAAAAGTAGGATATGGAAAAATTAAAAGACATAGTATTGGAATAATTAACAAGTAATATATAAATGCTGATCAGAAAGCTCTTAAGCTCTTTTTGGTCAAATGGGTCAGATACTTCTTTGTAACACATGATTTTGCTTAAAGCTTTCCAAAAATCGTTATCATACAAAAATAATTGATTTGAAAGACATTATGCTAATTTAAAGTATTTCTATGAGATTGCAAGGATTATGTTATCTTTAATGATGTGTATAGTGGGAATCTTTTTTCCCGATGCGAGCCAGTTGATGGGTAATTTGGTATCGTACACGGAAATAATGTGTATCATCATAGTCGGTCGTGCATGGAAAACACACATGTTACACGGGTTTATTTCGTTTCCATTTCAGTACCGATATTTTTTAGAAACTTAACTGACAAACTAGCTGGCCATGGACCCTGATGTAAGGTTCATATTATTATGCATAAATAAAATAATAGGGAATATAAAAATATCAACGACTAGATCTGAGAAGATTTGGTGAGGCTGTAAGCTTTAACTAATAAAAGCTAATATGCATTCCACGGCTCCATTCTTTTTGATCAACCAACATTTAGTTACTTAGTTATTCTAATGTTAAGCGCTCGTTATAAAAAACGAGTTCTATATGATTTGTGGAGTTAACTACTTATAAAAGAGAATCAATAATGTGTCCGGTGATGCCCACACGATACCCTAATGGCTTTATTAGTATTTTAATACTAAATATAGAAACAAAAGGCATCCTTTTGATCTGTACTAATCGATTAATCGCCTTACAATATGTTCGGAATAATGTCAGATCGGAAAAAAAGGAGAGAAGGAGAAACAGTGACTGGAAAGGAAGAAGTAATGTTGCCGAAGACCGTCCAACAAGAATCTTGAAAATATGCACAAGCGTATACATGTAAATAACTAATAAATAAACAAAAAACATTAAAATGTTCGAGATATTTTAATTTAAAATTAGTTATTATTAAAATATTGCTAAATACATAATAAATCTAAAATATTAACAGATTTTTAAAAAATATAATTAGTTTTAAATTTTATTTCTGCGTATAGAAACACACAGTAAAACTTTAAATAAGTATGTATAAGCAAATTGAAAGAAACAGAAGACTGATATTGCTCATCAGCCTCATATGTCACTCTAGTTGTATCTTGCATGAACATATCAACATTTGCTACTAGTACGTTGATACGTTAAAGTGAAGAAAAAAGGGGGGGGAAATTGTGAAGCGCATCTACGTACTTGATAAAAGTTCAAGCTACTAGTCATCGACACGTGGCACTTTAACATTTGCCGAAACTGTAAAAACTCCTAAATGAGATTCTATCTCCGTGTCGTCTTGTCCTTATAAATCGTGCACTCGTTGTCTTCCTTATCCCCCAACTCTCACTTGTCTTATAAGTATCAAAACTCAAAAGCTTTACAAAGCATATCATCACATCAACAAACTCAGAATCGGAGTTTGAGTTTCTAATTTGGAACCAATCAGCAATCGGAAAAAAATGAAGGGTGGTTTGCTTGTGGACAATAAATTTAGTCACGGGCAAGACAAGAACTTGACTGTTCGGAAAACTTCTCTCTTTTTCGCCGGAGATGGTTTCACGGTTTACGACTGCAAGGGCACTTTGGTCTTTCGGGTGGACTCTTACGGTGGTCCCAACAACCGCGACAACGATGAGGTTGTCCTCATGGACGCTCACGGTCGCTGTCTCCTAACCCTCCGACCACTACAACAAATATAGGTATTCATAGCAGATTAAGATAGCACAATTTTCCTAACTGCTATGGAAAGGTATTTGGAAGTCTGCCTCGCAAAGTTATAGCACTTTACTTATGCTATGCCGAAAATTCGGTAAAGTGAAAAAAAAAACTCACTAATCACCCAAGTTTTTAGAATAAGCGCCAACACTTAGTGAAAAAAATGGATTTAGGCGGTATGTTTTAAGAACATATACTTTTCATAGCATTAAAAAAAAAAAAGAAAGGGATCGGATTTACTTACCTCGTTCTCTCCGTCTTCCCTTTCTTCTCCACCTCCATCGAGCTCAAAGCTCTATCCACCATCTCCGACTCGTTTCTCCATCTTCCCTTCCTCTCTACATCCTCTCTCCACCATCTACGACTCCATCGCCCACCAACCCTTCCTCCCCACATCATCTCTCCACCATCTCCGCCGCGTTTTCTCCATCTTCCATTCCTCTCCACAACCTCTCTCCACCATCTCCGCCTCGATCTCTCATCTTTCACCATCCGTAATCTCGTCGCTCATCCTAACAGAGTATACAATTGGATTCAGCCATCATCATCTCCAATTTCAAATCCGAGACTCTAATTTAAGAGTGAGGTCTTAAATTCAATTGATCCAAGTTGTGCATGTATATAGGTCTTAGTTTTGATTGATTGAAGTTGTGAAAGTAAATAGGTGTTAGATTCGATTGATTCAAGTTCTGATTAATTTCATTGTTATCGGTTCATATTTGTTTCCATTAATCAGTTCTTTTTTGTTTTGCAGGTGCGGGTTCGTGACTTCACAAGCTTGCGTCTTCTATATTCTGTCGAGGTTAGACACATCGATCACTTATTCACATTATCTAATAGTTTGTATACTTTTGTAGACATTTATCTAGTTGTTTGCGGTTTAGACATTGAAGCAAAATTTATATTGTCATTGTTGCTTGAACCATGTACACTTTTTGGAATTTTGGCAAGGGTCCTAATAATGTTGGACAAGTCGTGGGTTCATATAAGTAGGTATGTACATTTCCCTAAGTGTTCAGGTTATAGAATTCCAAAAATTCGCGTCATAACTTTTTTTTTTCATGAACTTAAGAGTTGATTCTGCATACGAGAGAGCTGCCCGAGCTTTTGTCAATGGTGTTACTGATAAGTTAGGAGTTAATGGGAAGATTGTATGTCCATGCGCCCGATGTCGTAATCAACGAAGATGAAAGATATTGCGAGAGATCCTAATGCACGGATCAAGGTGGATTTCACAGCATTTGGAGAACCCTGTGGAGAAGGATCAGTTAAGCTCTCTTCGTACTTAGGTCCCTTGGTGAGGGAACATGTTCCTGTGGTGATAGATGATTGGAGAAAAATAGGCGACGACCGGAAAACTGTTCTATGGAAATCTGTTCAGGTAATTTGTTTCTGTTGACACTATAACTAAATTAACGAACTCTGCCTTACAACTTTTAATGTTCTTGTAGTTACGTTTTGAACTGGATGGAGAGTACGAGAAAGCGGCAGTTATGAAACAGATGGGATGCATATGGAGGGCCTCTAAATCACGCTTGGTTAATCAGATTCTGAATGCTGAAAATCACACAGAGCGTTTGAAGTTGAGGCCAGATAATATTCAACTTGCAGAGTGGAAGAAGTTTGTGAAAGAGAAGACTAGTAAAGAGTTCAGGGTATGACATCTTAATTAGTTATATTATCTTACATCTGCTTTCTAACACTTCTATATAGGCTGTTAGGGAGTCGTACAAGGAAAGAAGACGTAAGCAGATTCCTCACACATGTAGCCGTAAAGGAATGGTTAGATTGGCAGAAGATTTAGTAAGTATATATACAGGAGCCTGATTTGTGTATTTATTGGAATTTTTTTGGAATTTTTTTGTTCTTGAATCATAAACCTGAATCATTATGCAGAAAAAGGATGGCACTGAAGTGACGAGACTGAATGTGTGGGTGAAGTCACGAACTAAAAAGGATGGCACTGCAGTAAACACAGATGCTGCTGACAAAATAGTAATTCTTATGTTGTTCTCTTATTCATTTGTGATGTTTAAAATTAGAGTTAAAAATCTCACATAAAAATTTGAACTTGTGACAGGAAAAGGCTACTGAGTTTATTCGGTCTGACCATCAAGGATCATCATCATCAAACCCAAAAGAAGATACTCTTACTCAGATCTTGGGACCTGACAATCCTGGACGATTGAGGGCTATGGGTAGAGGAATGAGTGTGAGCAAACTGGCTTTTTTCGAAGTGAAGAACAAGTATGTGACTGAAATGCAACAGACACAAAATAAGTTGAAGCAGCAGGTCGAAGAATTGCAAGAGGCTCTTGCTAAAATGAATAGTCGAGTAAGTGTTTCTGAGCAACTCTCCTGTGATTTTTTTTTCTTATTAAAGAACACAAACCTTATTTATTTTTCTAATTACAGAGGCCAGAATCGGAAGAGGGTGAGAATTCAGCACCAAGAGTAAGTACTTGTGCAAATCGGATTCATGCTCAACTAACTTGAACGGAATGTAACTGTTGTGTTGATTAATCTTTGTAGAGTGTGACGAATAATTGGACACCACAGCCTAAGTGTATCCTATATGATTGGTGTGACAAGGAATGCAAAGTAGCCGAGGGTCGTTTTCTGTCATCGGATGAAATGGAGTTTGTTAACAATGTGCCATTGGGCCCTAATTCAGTTAAGGTGGTAGTTGAGACGGCTATTGAAGTAGATGCATTTCTTTGGAGACCGGCGCCAAAAATTTACACTATTGGTCAGGCTGTAGGAGAAACAGTTGCGTGGCCTCAAGATTCTCTTCTTGTTCTTGACGAGGAGATCGATCCAGATCACATTCTTGGTAAAGTAAGGTTTTCAGTCCTCATCTCACTTTGGTGTCTAAGTTTCTGTTTTCTAAAATCTAGTAATGTATTTCACGTGTTGAATTTATTGTTTTGACAGAGCCCTGAGACAGTAGAGAAGAACAACTGCAAACTTCTACATTGGTTAACACAGGATGAAGAAACAGTTGCTGAAGGTCGTTGGGAGAGTCGTGATCCCAAAGCCTTGGTGGATGGCCTTCCTCTTGGACCAAATGCTGTGAAAGTATATGTAGATGCGGTGACGTTACCTCAGACTTTTCTTTGGAGGCCAACAGAAAAACACTCAACCCTCGGTGATTGTTTGAAGTCGTATGTAGCATGGCCTCTCAGCAGAGTTTCATTCGACAGTTTAAACTCTGAGTCACCAGCTACAGAATCTCCTATTACGCAGTCACAAGTACACACTCCACCGGCTCCTGCTAATATTTTAAAACCAGTGGCACAAACTCCTTCAAGCTCTCGGAAGGTAAGTAGTAGTGTAGGTTGTGTTGATATATCTAATAAAGTTGGTAATGCTTTCATATGTGTTACACTAATGGACATCATTCTCATACACAGATTGTGAAAGAAGGTCAGAAGTGCAAACTGCTCGACATTACCGGTCAGAAAGTTGTTGTTGCAGAAGGACGCTGGTCTTCAAACAACCCAGAACAGTTAGTGCATTTTGTTCCTTTGGGAAAAAATGCAGTTCGTGTGTGGGTTGATGTAGTCAAGGTGGATGATGCCATGGTTTGGAGGCCTACATCTGCAATCGAGTGTATGGAGGATGCTATTGGTACCACTATAGCATGGCCTGAAGACAAGGTTGTCATCGTGTGAGGATGAATAAGAACGTATGGTCTTCTATTTTCATTGCTTTAGAACTTATGAACTTATGGTACTTAGTGCAAATGACACTTGTGTTCTTACTTTTGAACTTAATTATGATATGGTATTTCTATTATGAAATTTCAGACTTTGTTTACTTCTTTTTGAGCATTTTGTGTATTTATAGTGAACCATTTATTGGGCGAAATAGCATATTTTAATGGGTGAAATAGCATATAAAATAAGTTATGATACACTCACTTGATATCACGAAAAAAATGCTATAAATCATATGAACATAACTCAATACCACTGCTGCAACACATCATAAAGTAGCACCAATGTAAAGCTACTACAACGTAATTGATGGCTACAGAATATAGCTATTTTACAAAAATATATAGCAACATAAAAAAGTTATTACATAATTTAGAACAGCACAAAATAATAGCTATTAATAGGTTTAATACAGCAGATAAATATAGCTGTTATACAATTTCCTATAGCATAAATTGTGTGTAATAAATAACCGTAACACAGCGAAAACATAACGCTATTAAAGGCTACTCTACGATAGCGTCATCCGAAAACGCTATCGTATATAGGGACTCTATTATAGCGGTCGTTTTCATAGCATTTGTAAAACCGCTATGGATACCATATAATAGCGTTATCCGTATGCTATTAAAAGCCATATTTGTTGTAGTGGACGAAAGGTACCTACCTACCTCCTTTTATAAATAAAATACTATAATAAGTCGGATACAGTCGTGTTCTAACTCTGGTTTTTTCTTTCTAAACGGTGAAACAGAGGCCGAGTTTGCGACGGAGATGGGAGGGGTATCTCGGGGAGAGAACAGACGGTCAAAAACCGATCTTCGGAGTGAGGAGATCGTCGATGATCGGGAGGAACAGCGTGACGGTGGAGGTTTACGCGGAGTACGAGTGCAACGAGTACTTGATCGAAGGAAATTTCGGGCAAAGGAGCTGCACCGTGGTGGAGGCGGAGACGAGGCGGAAGGTGGCGGAGATACGTCGTAAAGTGGATGCGTCAACGAACGTGATGCTTGGGAAAGACGTTTTCTCGTTGAACGTGAAGGCCGGTTTTGATGGAGCCTTTGCCATGGGATTGGTCCTTGTGCTTGATCAGATCTACGGTGACGATTACGTCGAGGTTGGTGAAGAACAGGTGCACCCTTACGCAGAAGATCATTAATTTCTTCTTTTCTTTTCTTTTTGGGTGGGAACCAAAAACGAGTGGAAATAATAATATCTATCTAGTTGTGAGCTTCTGTCGGCTTGAAAGGAACGATCTGGACAAATATTTCTCGTCTGTCACTTGCTGTGAATGAATTTTATTTGAATTACTCTAAGTTGCAGCTGTTTAATTCGGATAACAAAAGGTTTAAATGACTTGAGAAAAGAGTTGGTTGGTGATATAAAACAATTTTGTCAATTTAATTCCCTTTTTCTTGGTGAGGTAGGCAAAACGCTATATGTTCTCTCGAACGAGTTCAGAATTTGCATTAGTCAAAATACGAAGCTATTACCCATAAAGGATGTGTCACATCTTCTTTTTCTTTCAATAGACATTGGCCATAGGACGGTTCAACTATATTCCAAATCCATGGGAATCAAGGATAAAGTTATATACTCTCTCCGTTTTCGAATCCGTTTTTGAAAGTAAGATTTTTTAAAAAAAATTCTTGTTCCACAAAAATAAATTTTTTATATTGTTAAGATATTTTTTTATACTTTTGAGAAACATTAATTGAAAATATTTGAATTGATTAAATTTCATTGGTGGAAAGTTATTGGAAAATATATAATAAAGTCAAAAATAAATTAAATTATAAACATTTATTAAATTTTAATAAGCATGCATACTCTAGAAAATCTTACTTTCGGGAACAGAGGGAATACTACTAGATATGATTACTTAGATTGTAATTGTTGACAAAAATAAAGCAGATGGAACTTTCGATTTCTGACAAAAAGTAATGTCGCAGTGAACCATAAAATGAAATTTATGGTACTATATAATATAATAAAAATATTATAAATTATTGTTTTGAAAATTTAAAAATTATGAAAATTGCTCTAAAATATTTTATTTAAGTTGTTTTGTGATTTTTCAGATATTTGGAACTAGTTTTATGTATGTACATTTAATTTATAAAAAAAAAACATGTCGAGAACTCTGCAATTGGGATACTCTCATATTTTATGTGTGTTTGATCTCATTTTGTTCAGATTTAACAACGATCGCTTGATCGGCACCAAATATTCTTAATCCCCACACTTCCTTAATTCAATGAAATTATCCACACCTCTTTTCTAGAAGCATCGTCTTATTTCTTTTTTTTATAAGTATATGAATTTCATTTTAAAAATCGACTATCCACACCTCTTTTCTAGAAGCATCGTCTTATTTCTTTTTTTTATAAGTATATGAATTTCATTTTAAAAAAGAGCTTGTTTGCTTAATACAAAATGTTTAAATCGTAGCTATCCTTTGCCAAAAAAAAGAAAAAACAAAGAATGGCCAACAGGAAGAACTTCGGTGACTGCAGAGATTAGTCAAACTTCAGCCATAGTGACATCAGGTTGCGAAATTTCTTGCGGTCCCTTCGTGCTAGTATCGCGTTTCTAACAACCCGGTGTGGCGGATCCAAAACAACTATTAGACGGAGGCACATTAATAAGTATATTCAATAATATAAATGTAATAAATAAATATACAATAAAATATTAATTATAAATTTAATCATTTATAAACTGTAACAAATAATAAATATATTTTTTAATCCATGATATCTCTTACAAAATAGTTTTCATTTTGCTAAATACAAATGTTATTATGCACAAGAATATATTGTTGCAGAAAAAAACAATTAAAATATATAGAAAAGTTGTCTTAAAGTTTTATATATATATAACAATATGATACACATAACTTGTTGTGGTCCTTATATTATAAAGAAATGAACTCTAGAATATTAAATTAAAATGAATGAATTATTTTTATTATTTAAATATCAATTAGTTTTATTTGTTTGTTAGCGGCAATTGTGAATGTCTACAATTAAAATAGTGGGCTTAATATATGCTTCAGAAAATATTGAAATCTAAGATGATAATATTAAAAAAGACAAATAAACAAAACAAAAAATATGTTAACAAGGAAAAGGAATTGTTGACAAAAAAAAAGGAATTATATTAATAATAAAACAAAAATGGAAAGCTTTTAATACCAATTAAGAATGATACTGATACGGTAAAAGTGGACGTGTCAGAAAACCATTAATTGTATAGCAAGATAGTAAAAACAAACAAAAAGAAAACATACACTATGAGTTTTGAACTCAGTACGGATGGGCTTAAGCGGGGGCATCTTTACCAATTTCTCTACAAAATCCAAACGTCTCTTAATAACCAAATGTTTTTTATAAAGTAGTTGGGGGCACTTGCCCCCGTTGCTATCATTGTAGATCCGCCCCTGAGCCGGTCTATCTTCTTGTAAGTAACTGTTGCAGGTGCTGATATGGAGTTATGAAGTCTATTATTTCTCTCCCACCATAAGGAATAGATACAGTTATTTTCGCAGCCAATCGACGGAGAGTCGACGGGGAGACTTATTTCTTGTCCCTACGTCATTGCAGTGGCGGAGGTAGTGCCTTGTGAGGTGGGTCATATGACCCATGTGAAATCAAAGAAAAATAAAATTTACTTGTGTTTTTACAGAGAAAATTGAGAAAATATAGTAAAATAGGCTTATTGACCCATATAATATATATGCTGACTCTAAAACTGACCCCGGTAAACACTTTGGTTAGTTCCGCCACTGCATCATTGGACCGAGGCCCTCCTTATGGCACAGACTGACAGAAGCGTTGGAGGTTTCTTATGTCAGTCATACACCAGTGGCCAATGCTCATGCGAAGTCCAAATTCATACTTAATATCCCGCCAAACACATAAAGTGCAGTATGTAAATTAACGGTCAAACTCTTAAAAACAAGTTCTTAAAGGTAAAATAATACTTTTTTTTTTTAAATCATAAAAATGAAATGCCTAAAACTATTGATGTATTGAGAGGTGGGAGGAGATGTTACAGAGAGTTTCTTCAAAACTATTGTTGGGTTTCTTAAATAATTTTTTTCATTTCTTTTTTTTTAATCTTTAGAAACTCAGTCACAATCCCCAGTTGGACATGCTCTAAATGGTCTTTTAATCTTTGTAGGACAGAGGTTTGTACGGGAAAGCAACACCTACTCTTCTTTAACCAATTTAATCCTTTCTTATTCATTATGATGAATATACGAATTTACAGTTGTTTAGATAGAAAAGAGATAAGGATTACAGATTATTCTACTTAGTCTTCAATGTTTTGTAAATGTTAAGCAAGAAAATATTCAGTCTTAAAACTTGTCATTGTCTTTCTCTCACATCTTAATCACTTACCGACAAAAAAAATCAATATTATTAATTCAGGATCACTCATATTATTTACCCTCAACTTTCTCTGAAATATTACTTCTTTTGTCATTGGACCTACTTTTAAAAAAAAACTAATTATTTCATAACTGCTTCTAATTACTCCCTCCGGATACGAATGTATGATGTTCTATCTTTTTATTTTGTATATAATTGTATAATGTTTTGAGATATAATTAATGTATTTATCTTTAAAATTTAAACATAAATTAAAAAGTAAAATTATGAGTGGTGAAAATTTATTGATATAACTAAAAAGTAACAATTAAAATAGTGTATTTATTGTTTCTTAATATGTGTGTAAAACCTTAAACATCATACATTTAAATCCAGAGGGAGTATATACTAACTCTAACCACGTTCATTTTTTTCTATAATCTAAGCAGTTACCTTTCTTCCCACTTCTAATTATTAATTTACGTAACTGCTTCTAATTATTAATTTACGTTATTGAAGAAACCCAGTAACCAACCTGCATAGTGCATACATAAACTTCACGCTGATGAGTAAAACATATATGATTTTTTAAGCTATTTACAAAAGATTATACAGAAAAAACAAAACAAACAATTTACCCGTCTAGTTGACTTTTAATGCCTAAATGTTCTAGTAGTTCATATAGCTGTGGTTGGCTGGGCTTTGGTCATGTACTTGCTGTCTCAGTTTGAATAGTCGTAAATTAGGGGTGTCAATTGGACGGCTGGGTGGGTTTGGACGTGTTCAGATGGGCTTGTTTTTCTCTGGACGTTTTTGGTCGAAGCCCAAATAAGACTATGTCCAAATAAGACCATAACCAAATAGGACCATGACCAGATGAGTTGTCCATGGGATCCAGACGTCTACTTTATATAAAAAATCTAATTTTCAATTTAAAAGAAGTGCAGATTCTAAATGTCATTTAAAAAATGTATATATTCTAAAAAGTCTAATTTTCAAATTAAAAGATGATACTTAAAGTCTTAAACTTAAATTTAAACTTCATGCTTTACAAACTTAAACTTAAACTCCATGTTTTACAAACTTAAACTCCATGTTTTACAAAAGGTACTTAAACTTTAACGGCTACTTGAACCGGAACTCCAAAAGGTACTTAAACTTCATTCCTTCACTTAATCTCACTTCCTTCTCTTCTTTCTTCCACTTCCACTTTCTTCTTCAGCTTCCCCTTCCTTCTCTTCTTCTTTTTTTTCTTCTTCATCATCTTCAATCACCTAATGAGACATTTAGCAAGTTCAATCCACAAGTAAACATGCAAGCAAATCAGTATAAAAATCACAGCAGCCAAGTAAAGAGACATATAAACAATGCAATCGAGTAAAGAGACATATAATGAACATTTCAATATAAAATCAGAAAGCTTACTCGTCACTTCAAACCCACGCAGCCAATTTCTTCCACAAATGAGAGCTTGTACATTTGATGGAAGAAGCCGACTCCTATATTTGCTAAGAACACGGCTTCCAGCACTGAATGACGACTCAGAAGACACGGTTGTAATGGGAATTGAAAGAACATCACACGCCATGCGGGACAGCTCCTTAAACTGTGTTGCATTGTTTTTCCAATATCTCAAGACATCTAGAATTTTAAAGGCAGCCATATCTAAAACCGGTTCAGCCAAGTGAAAATCTAAAGCTGACTTTCCTGTTCCCGCATTTTGAGAAAAGAATGCATAAAAATCCTACATTATGAACATAAAAACAGTAAGAACACACCGATACTAAAACTCATACATTATGAACATAAAAACAGCAAGAACACACCAACTACTTACCCCATACCCAGCTGGTATACTGTTCACCAGGGAGGTTTCTGAAGTGCTTGCAGTAGTGCTCTTAGAATCCTTCTTATAAACTCCGTATAGCTTTTTTATCTTCTTTCGGATATGATCGACTTTCAACTTGCTTGTTAATGAATCCAAGGTGTCATAACAATACTTCATGGCAGCAAACTTTAACCTTGGATCCAACACCGCATCAATAGAAAGGATGTCACTATATTCTTCCCAGTACTTGTCAAACTTCAGCTTCATTGTTTCCACCATTTGACAAATTGTCTCATCATCTGAAGTCTCATGCGCTCTCAGCCAGTGTCCATGTGGTTTTGCCCATTTGGGCTACGAGTATACATTTGGGCTACGAGTATATTTGGGCGTCGCCCATTTGGATAAAATATTTTCTGGACAGATTTGGACATGTCCATATTAGTCCAAATTGATTTGGGCATGGGCTATCCATGGACATCTCGCCCATTTGACATCCCTAGTAGTAATTGTGAAGTTGTCAGAGACAGAGAAAACATATACATGTACTGCGGCACAGAGAAAACATAGCCGTCCATATATTTGAAATGTACAGAACATATCTAGATTCTCTTAACATGAAGTAATATTACTCACGCATATGTGTATTAAACAGCATACTGCATACTATACCTTTTATTTATTTGTTTGGATATTACTATAGATGAAGTCTACATAACTGTGTTTAGGACTGCGTGGAAATAGCAGAGAGTTGGGAAAAGTCACGGAAGGTGGTTGTTGAAGGCATGATGCCAATTTCATCACTCCTTTGCTCTTCTTCTCCATCTACTTCATCTTCGTCCTCCTCCACATCCCACAGAAACCTTGCGTAGGAAGCTTGCACGTAGCTGAACCATTATTGCAGTATTGTTATCATAGTCTAAATTAATTAAATAACTATCCTTAAACTATAATATGGTTATATAAAGTAGATGTTTCAAAATTACCAATCGTCGGGGGACATTTGGGCAGCTTGTTGGAAATAAGAGTGTGCTCTTTTACGATCACCATGGTTATGCAAAATGAGATCCGCGTACAGCGAGAGAACGTTTCCATCGTTGGTGTTCCCTAAAATTACTCTTTCACAGTACTCTTCTGCTCTCTTCATGTCTCCTCTCACCTGTTCATGTATACATAAATCAAATATACACGTATATATATACATAAATACATATTTTATCAAAGATGGAGTGTATTTTTTTTTGTCCACTGATTGAGTATTGTTTACTCTCTATATTCCCTGAAAACTTTTTTTAACACCTATATTCCCTGAAACTAAACATTTTTTTTTTATTTTGTTAATATCTACGCAATACATATTTTACACGTGGATGGTTTCTACTAAAATATCCTGTATAAAAAAGATAAGAAATACTTTTTTTTTTAGTTCTTGACCAAATTTATACTCAACTATTACCTCTTTCAAGAACTTGGCGTAGTTTCCGGTCAAAATAGAGTTTCCAGGATTCAAGTTGATCATCTCGCGGTAATACACATCGGTGGCGTCCTCACTTCCACCGCCGTCAACGCCGCTTCCACCGACACCGCCTCCCGTACATATCTTGCCACCGCTGCTTCCCATACCACTACCACCACTCACAAGAGTCTCCAGACCATCATCATCATCATCACAAACCTTCTCTCCTTGTCCAGAGCTCGAGAATAGCCTCTCCATTAAAAAGGTCGACGAAGGATCCAAAATCTTTTTCCGGTAAGCTGTTCCATGGGAACTTTCATCTAAAGATGACCTGCGCTGCCTGCGTGATATTACGTCATTGCTGTCGTTTTCCTTGTTACTTGATTTATGAACACTCTCCTTGTGCACAGAGAGAGTTTGGTGCAACAGCTCCCCTGTGTGTCTGTCTATGGACTTTGAAGAGAGAATAGACAACGATCTGTTTCGGCGTTGGAGCTGTGACTCGGGCTCCGGAGATGATTCTCTCGAGCAGTGTTGTGGAAGCCACGAGTTCAGTATCGGAGCAGATGTGCTTCTCAATAACATGATGATCACTCTGTTAATTGTTTTATATTAAAAACTCCATTAAACTAAAACCATTTATGAGTCTATTGATAATATGGAGTCTAGTGTGGGTCTTATATAGCCGCATAATTAATTTAGACGACTGTAAATGATAAGTGTATATATTATTGGTCTCAAGTCGACACCATCCAAGAGAAAAACAATGAGAAATTATAATTCTAACGGGACCATAGATTGATAGATAAAGATCGCAGAAAACCCTTGGCCTCTGATACTTTGACACGTTGACCATAACCAGTTGGGCAAGTGTGGAACCCACGTCCCACCCTTTTGTCCCCATCAGTACATAGTTTCTTACAGAAAAACTGACGGTGCTGGGTGAAGCAAGAGATAGAAACAAATGCTAAAAGTAACTGTCAGCTACAGTGTTAATCTCAGATCGAGACAATGCTCGACACGTTTTTTAGATTTTAGCTGACGAACGGAGATCCCATGATTAACCAGGGATTCTTAGAGTGGAGTTCTTATCGGAAGTTAATAAACTATTTCTTAACTTTTAACTAAAAAAATTAAGAACCGGTTCTTAAAGTCCTTATTTAAGAACCGTTAAGAACCGGTTCTTAGTTTTTTTTAGTTAAAAGTTAATAAACAGTTTCTTAACTTCCGATAAGAACTCCGTCCTAAGAACTCCGGGTTAATCATGTTTTTTTATACGGCAAGCAGCGGGAGATCTGAGTGCTTCACGTTCATCATCACTCTCATGCTTTTATCAACTGGCGGGGGCTCTGTTTCTTTTGTCACCCTATGATATTCAGTGCATTCAGTAGATAATAACGTTTTAAGGGTTTCTCTGGAAGCTTTGAAGAAGAAAAAGATACGTGCATAATCATCCACTATGTACGTACGTTTCTGATCATTTATAGATGCCAGTACGTGATAAATAATTGAATGATTTAGAATGTTATTACAAAAATAATTTTTCAATATGATTGGTCCTCTATACCTAATATGTAGTATCTTGATTTTGGTAGGTGGTAGTGCATGTAAAAAGACTTGAAACTTGAAAGAATTGATTACAAAAGTATATTTACTTTCCGCCTAAATAAAAATTTCATAATTAAACTGGTTTTAGTTAAAGTAGTTGAATGATGAATAATAATCTATCAGAATTCAATATCATGAGTACAAAACTAAAACACAAGAAAAACAATGCAGTGATTTATAATTAATATTAATAAATAAATATTTTGAATGCACAGCCTATTACATAAGGTATTACTTACAAGTTGAGTTTAATATGATTACCAAAAAAAACTTACAAGTTGAGAGAATAGACGTGAGGCCTATTAGCTATGGATGGATGGTCAGAGGGTAACAACTAACAACAAAGGTACAAGGAAGGATGATTCAGTTGCAAATTCAAATTGGTATAAACGTTGAATTCATGACCTCCCCTAGCATGTTTAATGGACAAAAAATAGTGCCAAATATAAATCATAATCTGAGGGAAGGGTGCTTAGATTACCTGGATAGCGATGATGCAAGTTTGGGAATCGTAAGGGTTTTGGAATGACTGAAACTGTGATACGATGATGAGTGTCAGTGTGCTGTCTCTGGTCTCTTGAGATATTCATATAAGCAAACACTATTTTCGTAGTTTCTTTGGTCTCTCATTAGTTTCAGATACTTGATGCTTTTCTTGGTATGGAGATCAAGTTGTTGACTCATTGCATTTTTTCTAAATGGTCCATTTTGATCATGAACTAATGGAGTTAGATTGTAGAAAAACGTTGTTTCGAAAGATTAAATTGTTTTCACAGAAAAAAAGAAGAAGATTGAATTGTGAATCTTTGGATAACATGGGCATGTCGTTGTCGAGGTTGATTGATCTTAAAGACACTGAGGTGGATGGGCTCAGATTGATCACACGGTCTTACAGCTTTCCATTTTTCTGAGCCTAGCCCTAACACAGAATACGTTATCCTCTTGCTGTTAAAACAATAATAAATCATACAAGGCCTTCTAGTGGGCCGTTAAGTTCCCAGATTATATCTTTCTTTTCTACTTTACGAGCCCAACTCGAATATGTTCTCATCCAGGGGGCAACCACAATCAATTATGGTGGTCCACTGATACATAAACAGAAAGAAAGACATTAAATACAAAAAAACGATTCAATATCAATATTTTGGCAAGGTTGCAGAAGTTATACAGTCAAAGGTTAGTACATTTTGGTATATGTATTGATTTGTTCATCCAGCCATTTCTTTAGGAAGCTCCATTTTTGTTTGAATCTGGATAATAACTTTTATTAATTACCATAAATTGTATTTAGGAAAATGATATTTGATATTTAATATCGTTACAATTAGGAAACTTATACCTATGTAACTTTGTAAAAAATATTAACTGAACAAGTTAAAAATTATTAAAATAAGGCTACTTACTATTTTTTTACTAATATCAACATCTAGTTTTAAAACAAAAACGTTGATACCAAATGATTTGCATTAAAATAAAATATGTATTAAGTAAAAAAGTAATACAATTTTATATAATTTTACAAAAGTTAAAAACATGGCGCTGAGTTTATATATTAAGCTAATTAATCCTTTTCAAAACTCATACACTGAGTTTAGTGCCGTAAGTAAAATACGAGTGTGACTAATAATTTATTTTCTCAAAAAAAAAATACTACTAGTTGGATGTTAGTAAAATAAAAAAAAATATATAGGAGTATCGAATTGTTGTCTGGTATTTTGGTTATTATGATCAGTAAAAAAAATTATACGATTCTTTTTAAGATAAACTCTTAAAATAACATTTATTATTAAATATATTTAATTTATATATCTAAGCTTCTTAAAATGAGATATATTATTATTTTCATTTTACCATTTGTTCGACCATTTCCAAAAGTATTATATAAAGAAAACATTAGTAAAATACTAATGGAAGTAATAATATTCTCTTAAAAAAATTGACTAGTATAAGCACAATATAATTTATGTTAAAATGTAAAATATATATGTGTGAGTAATAAATTATTATTTAGTAGTTTTGACTATTGGGAGCGCCGTATTAAATATATAAAATCTAATTAAAACTCTTGTGAAATATTTAAAAGATTCATATTTAAAGTACAATAACTGTAATTGGATTCATTTGTTTAATAAATAATAAGAAAGAGTGAGATTTGTATAGTTATTTTTTCCTTTTATCAGTTGTTAGTTAGTTTGATAAGAAGATACATTTTATTGAAAAGATATACATCTATTTTCAAATTGTTTACAAACAAAAGAAGGTGATTTCTTTGCTTTTGGTCATCCCATTGTAGGGAAACTCCATAATTGTCAACAAAGAAAAGACAATTTTGGCTGTCATTGGCAAAAGTAAAGAAGAGGAAAGGGTGGAGACTAGAGAGAAACAGAGGGGTAGGATGGTAAATTGGAACAGACGGAGGCAGCTTATAAAAGGAAGACAGAACTCACACAAACAGGCACTCACCATTCACCGCTTCAGACCAAACTCTATATGAGAGAAAGAAAAATCAATAATTAATCCGAATCTAAGGTAAAAATCAATGTTATGCTCTTGTTTTATTTGTCTCATCGTCCGATCTGATGAAATTGTGTACTTTGTGGGTCTGATCAGAAGAATGATAATCTTTGGTTAGATTACTATGATCGAATAGTATAATCCGTTTTCGGTCCGAATTGTGATTCTGAATAAGAATGCGGTGGTGACGTCGTTAATGAGAGATGATCATCCGAAAACAATTTATTACTGGTTTGTTTGTTTGGGTGATAAAGTGTTTTATTTCAATTATTTTGTTCATCCAACCGTGCTGTTGTTGTTTTTTTTTTTTTTTTGCTTAAACATATCTGTGTACAAGATTGATTCGAGCCTTAAAAGAAAAGGTTTTGAAATTGATTTAATATGATTTAGCAGAAGGGGAGAAATGCCCAAGGAGAGACCAGTGCCAAGCAACATGACAAGAGTGTCACCATACCCGCTTCGCTCTTCAAGGACTCAAAGAGAGATCCAACCTGAGTCGCCTATCCAGACTCAAGGCCCAGGCGAGTGGGAGGACATCAAGTGTGTAATCTGCATGGAACCTCCACACAATGCCGTCCTCTTGAAGTGCTCTTCTTTCTCCAAGGGGTGCTGTACTTACATGTGCGACACCAGTGGTCGTCACTCCAATTGTTTCAAGCAGTACTGCAGAAAAAACAGGAGCCGCTCAACCAAGGCCATACGCTGTCCTAACTGCAGAGGAGAGGTTAAAGAGACGATCAAGGTGTCGGCTGCAAGGAGATATTTGAATGCTAAACCGAGGTGCTGCGCTTTTGACGGCTGCACCTTCTCGGGGACTTACACTCAGATAGAGAAGCACTTGAAAGCTGATCATCCCCGTTACAGCAGACCCTTGGTCGACCCAGTGAGAGAGCGGGCGTGGGATGAGATGCAGAGAGCTGCTGAGTACACTGAAATCATGACTGCAGCGGGTCTTCCGCATAATACCCCCGTGCATCATCAGCTTCCTCGTCATCCGGTGATTCAGATCAGCGTGAATGGAGTAGTGCGGAACTATTTCTTTGCTGCTTTGACTCACATGCCAACAAGAGTGGATACTCAAGCGATGGGCATAGTTCCCAGTTGGACTCCCTCCTGAAGAATTCAGAACCCAAAAATTTGAATGTTGTTCAAAGTTTTTTGAAGTGTAATAGTTTTTTTTTGTTGATGAAAAGTTAATGTTTATAATGAAATAAAATGCAAAAAGAAACCGCTCAGTTATTTGCAAACAGGAGGAAGATGGACAAAAGAGAAAGCCAAGGGGGCTTCTCTTCAGAAGCCAACACACTCTTTATTAGACACTAGATTATCAGTTGTATGAGTTCAGTGGTGGTCAACGCCATGTCCGTCAGGGACCAACCACTTGAAGCTATTAATCATGAAACCCATATCCGCTGGTCGGTTTATGGAACTAAGTCTACTTGTAGATTAAAGAGAAGGTTACCTTAAAGTAGTGTGAACAGACAGGGCAAGGCACTCAAAACCAGACAAGGTCATGCTCATCCTCTGCCGTTGAGAATACAAATCAAAACTCATCATATACTTATCTCTCTCCCTGTTGCTCTACGGAGGTGGTCATGCATAATGAGAGCAAGACTTGCCTTCTTCACCAAATATTCTCATGACTACAGAAGGAGAGAAGACAATAATATAATAAGGTGATAACAGTCAGACAAGAATCTCAGAGAGAGAGAGAGAGAGAGCTTTAGTCTCTAATATTCTCTTTCAATCACACACTAACATTTGTCCGAAAGGACCCTTCAGTCTATATCGAGCAGAGCAATCAGAATCAAATCAAGAGTGCTATCTGATGATATATATTATCTATAAAAAGGGTAATGGAAAATAGATAGCAGATTAAAGCAAGAAACAATCTCAATCTAGTCTCCCTCCCAGCCCCGAGTAGCATTTCATTTCATCATCATCCAATCCAACCTAACCTGCAATTCGGCTTCTTTCGAGTGAAAACAAATTCAATCAATCCCTTCCATCATTTACCAAAAACCCAGTTTCACGATCTAACCGCAGCCTATATGTCAAATCCACTAATCAATCAATCAATCGACGTCTCTAAACAATGCCATTCAGATTCATAGACAATCAATCCAGATCTGCAGCGAAGCCCATTTGGCGAGACAAAACCTAACCATAAGCGGAAACGGAGGAGGAGTGCCGCGAGCTTGATTTCAGATTCCATTAAATGATTCTTCTCCTCATGACCTACGACTTGGCCCGTGCGACGTTTTTTTTTTTTTTTGTACGTGCCAGGTTTTCCCGCATTTTTTATACTCCCAATTTCGAAAATTAATCTTTCTTTTTTCATTGAATATGACGTGTGCAAAACCCATAGGTTGAAAAACAAGAGAGATTTATCCATTTTGAATTTTATTATGTAAATCTTGAAACAAAATTACATTACAATCAACCATTTTACTATGATCCCGTACATTTGACTTTAAACCATAAGGTAGTTAGAACATGATCCGGTCTCATCCTCCAAGTGTCCTAACCGCCACTAGCCTGACGTCATCTATAACCGGACCACATAGCGAGCCAGAGTGATCATTCTTCATATGGTAAAACGTGCTGAGAAAAGTGACACGAGTCCTCGCAGACACAGCCTTGAACACAAGCCTCCCTTGTTTAAACCCGCCTTTACCCTTAGACGCGTACTCCACCAGGATCTTCCTCCCTCCAGCGAACGCCTCCACTGCCATTGGTCCCTCGCAAGCGTCTCTTGCGTCTCCTACGTTGAAACCGAGGGCGTAGAATTTGTTGAGTGACGTCCTCACTATCTGAGAAACGGCACTCTCTTTGCCTCCAACTAGCTCTATGGCTCGGTGTCCCTCAGGGACGAAGAAATGAGCCTTGTCCACGTACTTAACGGCCTTAAGAGACTCGATCATCCAACCAGGCAACGGGCTGTTATCGTCCTCGATGAAAGGTGGTATCAGTACTCCCCATTTTGCCTTGGGGAACACGTAAGGTCCTTCTTCGAAATTTCCGTTCTTTATCAAATTATCTGAAAAAACATATATCAACATGTTTCGGTTTTTGCTATAAGACATATGACTTGTTTCCGGTTTACTTACTTCCGGAGAACCTGGGAGGGAACAAAGCCTTGATAGCGATGGCGTCGATCAATGGTCCACAAGCCGGGTGCTCCTCACGACCCGGATTATGGATCCTGATCTCTATTTCGGATCCACCAGCTTTAAAAGCCCATGAGTAGGAGTCCCAACCATCGCTGCCGTACATGGTCTGGATAGGAATGACACCGGACTCATGAGTGACGGAGATGTTGAGCCGCTCGTCCTGAGCGCATGTTCGAGCGGCGCTGAACGTAATCGAGTACAGACGGCCTGAGCGGACTGAGATTTTTTGGGAGATGGAGGCCTCGTTGCCTAATCTTACGGCGGAGGAGCCTTCCGGTACGACCAGGACCATGTCGTCTTGTTTCTGACCAGCTTTAATGTACTCCACGAAACCGGTTATTTCCCAGTTAGGCACGGCGGTTCGTCCCTTAATAACGGATCCTTTCAGTTGGGATGGCTTCGGACCCTTCTCGAAATTACCGTTTGCTAATAAACCTGAAACCACCAACCATGAATAATTTGTTAGAGATTTGAGAACTTAACAAAAATAGTGTGTTAGATGATGAGCTTTGGAGTTACACTACCATCACTGATCGGGCCCGATATGACAACACTGGAAGAAACGCATAGTAGAGTTAAGAGAAGTACGACTTCTTGGTACATTGTGGCTTATCTCGGGTGAGAGATGAGTATGGAAGGTGGTGAATTAATATATCTCAAAGAGTAGCGAAAGATGGGGGGTTTTATGGGTTTGAGTTTGTGAGGATAACACCGGTTTGATGAATGCCACTGGAAGCATCCTCCTGGTTTCTGTATGTTAGATGCTACCTAGACACATACAGCTAGCTCAGGAAACATTGACTTCGTGATTAGGAACTCGGTTTCTTCAATGCATTTTTTTTTAATTTCTTTTAACAAGGATTATATTATTAAGATCTCGATTGTTTCAAACAGTTATACTACTAAAGTTTTGTTGACAAAAAAAAACCCATTATTTTATCAGCTTTTAGCTATATATAATGACATGATTTGAAAAAAAATTGAAATAATGCATCTTTGAGATGTCATGACGATTGATCATTAGCATACTAAAATAACTATAGCCTATGTATTAATGTCTGTTATATTCTGTTTTCGTATATAACGCAACATGGTCCATTAACCTATATTGCCACGAATATTTATATGCTGTTGGTTGGAAGAAAATTACATACTAAAAGATGAAGTCAAAATGAACCAATGATACATGATAAATGTAAAATAATGATCACACTAGGAGGAAGTAGGAACACGTGAAGAGAGGGATATGTTGTTTTCTGGTGCAGGCACGACTGCCGACTCTACCGCATTAGAAGCTTCCACCATTAATATTCCAAAATGTTGGAGATTAGTCTATCACAATCCAACTCATCCCAATAAAACTAACTTACAAGACATAAGTTTTAGTTTTCTTAGCAATTAGTGTCATTATTATTTGTGTTGAAATTATTAGTTATGTAATGAAAAAAGCATCTGGAAGATGTATAGGGGATTAAGTACACAATACAAGAGCAAGATATTGTTGTGTAAAATTCTTTAGTAGATAGGGAACATTAAGATCTTTATTTTTTTAATTGAAAACATTAAGATCTTTAATTTTATGTACGTGGCATGACATATATTACGAAAATAGTTGGAGGAGAGAAGCACATGCAAGGAGGCTAGAGAGTTTTGACTTCTCGCAATTATCGATATGTTGAACTATATAATAGCATGATTAACCCGGGATTTTTAACATGGAGTTCTTAGCGAAAGTTAAGAAACTGTTTCTTAACTTTTAACTAAAAAAGTTAAGAACCGGTTCTTAAATAAATAAGGATTTTAAGAACCGGTTCTTAGTTTTTTTAGTTAAAAGTTAAGAAATTGTTTCTTAATTTCCGCTATGAATCTCACTCTAAGAACCCGGGGTTAATCATGGTCTAAGAACATGATTAATGGAGAATTCTTGGAACCGGTTCTTAGTTTTTTTTAGTTAAAAATTAAGAGACGGTTTCTTATATTCCGCTAAAAAGCTCACTTTAACGCTAAGAACCTCACTTTAAAATCTTCCGTTATTCATGCTCTAAGTAAATATAGAATGGTTCAACCTGTCACAGCAAGAAAAAGAAAAAAAAATATATATATTTACTTACTTCCAAATATCAGGGGTTAGCATTCTCAGGCCAGATGTTTAGGCTTTATTTGGGCTTACTTATATAGTTATTATCGGGCTTTGTTAATAGAAGCCTGTATAATTTAATTAATAATTAAAATTCATGTGCTTTGTAAACCACTATTATCTCCCGCCGTTGATTAGGGGGCTTGACGAAGACTATGGTACAAGTAGCGACTCGTGAAACCAAATGGTTCAAGGTAAAGGGTTAAATGATTAGGGGGCTTGACGAAGACTATGGTATAAGTAGCGACTCGTGAAACCAAATGGTTCAAGGTAAAGGGTGGTTTACCCGCATACGCACGACATAATTTTCTTGTGAATAATTATCAATTTATGTTATATTCAATAATAAACCAATATGATAATTTATTATTTATGTTTTCGAAAAAATTAAATCAAACATCATACTATTGGTATGTTTTTATTAGTATTTGATTATAAATTATTTTCTATCTTATTTTTAAAAAAATTTATAATAAAATTATTATTTCAAGACAACAACACAATATATAAGGATTGTCTTATTTTTAAAAAGTCTAATATTATTAATGTAAAATTCTTTTTTAATTATATGATAAAAATATATAAAATTCATTAAGGATAACAATGACATTAACCAGTCTAACTTTTAACGTGAGAATTCGAATGCGAAAAATTACTTTGCAAATAATAGTATAGATGAGTTTTGCTAAAAATGAAGATTACTATGTTTGAAAACGGTCCTAACTAAACACCTAAATTTCTCGACCAACCAGTACCAAACATGAGATATTTGAGGTCCAATACGAAACTAATTATTGAGACCCCAAATAACACAAAAACTAAAATTAGTAAAGTTTTGTTATGCAACAAAATAAATTTATAGCATCCTTATAATTAACAAGAAATTATCAAACCTTTTTATTTGTTTTTCTTAGAAATTCATCTAACAAATTTATATAGCTATAGGTTTTAATCATGTCTTTTAATCCACAATATAGCCAAACCAATTAGTTTTTTTTTTTTATGTTTTCCCGATACTTCAATCAAATAAATATGAAAACTAAATAACAAAAAAGTTAATAACAAATCTCTATGCTTTTTAGTTTTATTTTTCTTTAAGTCTTGTTTATTGAAGTTTGATTAACTATTCTTATCTTCTTATTAATTTCATATTAGATAGTGAGATATTTAAGATCTAGTTTTGTTCTTTGTTTTTAGACAATTCCACAAGTTTATTCACTTCGACATCAAACAACAATCAAAAATTGGTTTCAAAGAGTTAAAAAATTATGGGCCCCATACGTATGTATCGTAGGAATGGGTTCAAGACCGGCACTGCGACCAACCCGAAATTATTAACCAAGAACACTATTCATTTATATAGAACACACATACTATTTAGTATTTACCACCGGAGCGTTCGGAATCTCAGGTTCATGTACATGCTGTTCTCACTACCATCCTGTTGAATGAAGAAGAAGATTATTATGAATGGGAAATTGATGGGAGAACAACTCAGAGATACTCTATTGGAGAAGTATACGTTCACCTTCGATCCAGGGCCGGCTGAGGAGGGGAGACAAGCGGTGGGACCGCTCCGGATCCAAACCCGTGTCCCCCCGTATAACAATAGTTAAGGGGCCCCAATTTTTTAAAAAAAGTCTATATTTTTATATAACAAAAATTATAAATATAATAAATAAAATTGAAAAGAGCCCAAAAATATTCGATATGCATATAGTTTTATTTTCATCACGAAATATACAAATATTACTGATTAAATTTTAAAATTATTTTAAACATTATCTAAATATAAATTTTAGAGGGTTAAATTTTTTTTTTTGTCCTAGAACCCATAACGATGTTAAGCCGGCCCTGCTTCGATCGCAAAGACCTTCAGTGTCGTGGTACCATATCATATGGAATAAGAAAGGTATCCCAAGACATAGCTTTCTCGCTTGGTTATTTGTTCTTGACAGATGCCCGACGAGATATAGAATTATTAGTCGGGGACTCCAATCCTCTCCGATGTGCCTTCTCTGTAACTCAACTTCTGAATCACGCGATCACCTGTATTTTGATTGTCCTTTCTCTTGGGGAATCTGGAGTGTATTGGCATCTCGATGCGATCTTAATCCGGAACGCGTTTGGAGCAGAGTGATGAACCAGTTGCTAGACTTAACCATGGATCGCCTAAAGGACACTTAACAATTCTCTGCTGGCAAGCTTGTCTCTACTGGGTTTGGTCTGAGCGTAATGCTCGCCTACATAGAGACGTCTTCCGCTCCTCATATGCTTTGATCTGCCGGATTGATCGCCAAATTAGAGACAAGATACTTTCTTTCAGAGAAACAAACCCAACTGTCTCCTCCGTAATGATGCAACAGTGGCTGCCTTGAACAATTCTGATCGTTGGGTCTTTTCCACCGTCTTTTGCAAAGACAAATTACCTTCTTTCTAATATTTGGGCTCTTAGAAAGAAGGAGGAAGGAGGCTTAGGGCTTCGACCTCTAAAGGAAATGAACACAGTTCACAGGCTTAAACTCATATGGAGGATTCATTCAGCGAGAAACTCCCTTTGGGTCCAATGGGTGCAGTGCTACTTGATCAGAAAAGGTTCGTTTTGGTCGATAAAGGAGACTACTAGCTCAGGGTCTTGGATCTGGAAAAAATTTTTGCGGCTGAGAGCTGTCGCTAAACAATACTTTCGAATGGAGGTAAGAAATGGGCAGCATACTTCCTTCTGGTATGAAGCTTGGTCGAGACTTGGCCGCCTTCAGGAAGTGTTGGGAGAAAGAGGCAGCATTGTGTTGGGAATCCCTGCGTCTGCAACAGTCTCTGAAGTTCTTGATAACCATAGAAGAAGAAGAAGAAGTAGACACAAAGAGAGTATTTTCAATCAGGTCGAAGATGAGATTGATGTCCTTCGTCTTGATCCCAGCCGAGAAGAGGACATCCCTCTTTGGAAGCAAAAGGAAGAGGTTTATATGAATGTTTTTTCTACCAGGAAAACATGGAGGCTGCTGCGTTCCGCGCGTCCAGTGTGTGAGTGGACCAAAGGCATTTGGTTTCAGCAGTCCACACCAAAGTTCTCCTTCTTGGTTGGGTAGCTCTGCACCAACGTCTGCAAACATGTGATAGGATGACCCTGTGGAGTACAACAGTCAACCCAGTTTGCATTCTCTGCAATGAAGAACATGAAACCTGTCGCCATCTGTTTTTTAGCTTCAAATACTCCACCCAAATATGGAAGTCTCTAGTGGGAGGTATCTTGCAAGGAGCATTTACCTCAGAGTGGAACGATATTGTTACGATGGTCTCAAAAGCTAGCTTACCACCAACAAAGCAATTCCTCCTCCGGTATGCGTTTCAAGCCTCAGTTCACGCTGTTTGGAGAGAAAGAAATCGCCGCAGACACAGAGAACAACCGCAAACGACTGAGTTGATCACAAAGTTCGTTGACAAAGCAATTCGTCTCAAACTCCTCTTAGTAAAGGGTCTGGGGCAAAAGTATCTTGAAGAGGGGTTGAGCTCATGGTTTGAGATAATAGAATCAAATTCATAAAGAAAGAAAGGATTTTGTATAGTTCCTTTAGAGTTTTTTTTGATATTCACACAGAAATAGGAAGCACTTGATGTACAAAAGTTTGCTTTGAATAAAATTTAACATTTATTCAAAAAAAAAAAAAAATATATTTGGGCTCTTAGGGGTTTTCTAATGATTCTTGATTTGGGTTACTACTAACTGGGCTGAGACTCAAAAAACAAACTGAAGCCATGGGCTTGTATGTTTTCTATTCCTCTTTTGCTCTTAATATGAAAAATATGTTCAAAAAAATAAACACACATACTATTTACTATTTAGTGTATTTGCCTAGCTATTAGCAACACGTAAAACTTCAATAGTAAATTATGAAATGGTAAAAAGGTTTTATAGTAAACCATGCAAGTCACCTAAGCTAAGATATTATAATTTTCTATAAAAAGAGAGTCTTGAAAATGGCGTGGCAAATACAGAGCCGTCACAAGAATTTTGTTTTTTTTTCATAGGAAGTGAAAAGACAAAAGAGAGAAATATCTTATTAGCCGGAAAGCTCAAGGTGTTAAAGACACATGCATGTAAAGGAAGGTGATGACGTGTATCCATGAAACACCGTTGTTTCTTTCTATTAGCATTTGTCACCACACACACGCAGACGAGGACAGTGTCTAATATGTAATGCTACTGCATCTCTGTGTAAAAAGTGCCTCGTTGCGCTTATATCAATAACCATTGTCATTTCCCCACGTGGACGATCTCATTACCGTTGGGTTGTAGTAAAAGGTTAAGTCTGATTGGGTCCTACTGTAATTTTTCTCACACGAAAAAAGAAGAAGAGAAAACTGAGAATGGAGGCAGCAGCCAGCTAGCAAAACGCTGCATGCCTTTCCCCTTGGATAATTCTTTCGCAAGTTGAAACAGTGACAATCAGAGCCGTCTCTTTCATTGAAGCACACGACGCATCATCGTCACTAGGCTAGCTAGATAGATGCGCCTCTTGGAAATTTGAAACCACCTTAAAACCTTTTCAACGAATATGTATAACTGGGGGTGGATCGCATATATGTTTTCTAACTGGTCCATTGGAATAGAATCATACCATGGCGAAAGCAAACATAGAAAATGCTCAAAATGACCAAAAAGTTCCACTAAAATATATAAAAGTTTGGTCATCTTAATTCTTTTGACATCTTTATTTTGGGAGCGGTCGCGGTCAACTTGGAGGAGGAGGAGGAGGATGCAAATTCTTTTACGTTTGAAAAGGGAAGAAATTGACATCAAAACAATGGAGTGTGGATGACTAGTTGATTATCCACACCAATCAAGGAAGATGATAAATCCAAATCTATCTTGTTTTTTTTTTTAACCTTTGATCACATAAATATTTTCACTGGAATGTAATATATATTTTGTTTTACGTTGATACGCAAACTAATGGACTAAAATTGTATAAAACATCAAGCACTGCTTCAAACTCCATGTGAAAACATGAACTAGTATTTATTTAATACTTAATAGACACGTGATTCAATTTAGGTAAAGTTATAGAGATTGGCCACCAAACGCAAAAGAAGAAGAAAAGTCATAGCCACCAACAACAGACCCTCATTAGTAGTAATGCCCCGTAATTAGGAGGTCATTACGGTCGTGTGTGACTTATGAAATGGAGATTATCACCTTCGCTCCAGACCCATTTTTTTTTAGAGAATCACATGGTTTCATCTTTCCCGAGACCAGTCAGTCTTTTATTTACTTTAATCCGAAAGATTAGCTTATCGAGTATAATTAAGACACAGTGAGCTTCCAGCAACATTTTACAGGTGCGGAAAACCAACCAATCCTTTGTACAACTTTACCACAATTGTAAATATGTCCTCATTGGCGAGAGAGAAACTATATTCTTTCCACTCCTTTATCATCTCTCTATCTCAATCCTCCTCTCACATTTCTCTCTGTGTATTTTGCTGAAGAGGTAGAGAGAGAGAGATGGCAACCGTGATACAAACCAGAGGACTTCTCTCCTTACCCGCCAAACCCATCGGAGTGAGGAGCCTTCTCCAGCCATCCCACGGCTTAAAGCACAGACTTTTCGCCTCCAAACCGAGAAATCCACCTGCCTTGTCTCTATCCTCTAACGGCCACCAGAAATTTCAATCCTTTGAGCCAACCCTTCCCGGGATTTCCATTTCCCACAAGGCGAGAAGCACCGAGTTCATATGCAAAGCGGAGGCAGCGTCCGCCGGCGAAGGCGACACGGCGGCGATTTCAGCGTCGCCGAAGATCTTCGGCGTGGAGGTCACGACCTTGAAAAAGATAATACCTTTAGGGTTGATGTTCTTTTGCATTCTGTTCAACTACACAATCCTGAGGGACACGAAGGACGTCTTGGTGGTGACTGCGAAAGGGAGCTCAGCTGAGATTATACCTTTCTTGAAGACGTGGGTCAATCTCCCTATGGCCATTGGCTTCATGCTCCTCTACACCAAGCTCTCCAATGTTCTCTCCAAAAGGGCTCTCTTTTACACCGTTATCATCCCTTTCATCCTCTACTTTGGGGCCTTCGGTTTCGTCATGTACCCTCTCAGCAACTATATTCACCCCGAAGCTCTTGCTGATAAGCTCCTCGCCACTCTCGGCCCAAGGTTCATGGGTCCTCTTGCTATCCTGAGGATTTGGAGTTTCTGTTTGTTTTATGTCATGGCTGAGCTTTGGGGTAGTGTCGTCATTTCTGTTCTCTTCTGGGGCTTTGCTAATCAGGTGACCTATACTGCTCTGTCGATGGTGATCTTGTTGGTTTGAAATGACATGTTTGGTTGCAGCTGAGTTTGTTATAATGTTTTACAAGCCAGTGTTTTGTGAGTTTCATAGTAGCATTTGTTCAATCTCTCTTGCAGATAACAACTGTGGATGAAGCCAAGAAATTCTATCCTTTATTCGGACTTGGAGCCAACGTTGCGCTCATTTTCTCTGGAAGAACGGTGAAATACTTCTCTAACTTGAGAAAGAATCTTGGTCCTGGAGTTGACGGATGGGCAGTTTCACTGAAAGCCATGATGAGCATTGTGGTTGGGATGGGACTTGCCATCTGTTTCCTCTATTGGTGGGTTAATACATATGTTCCGCTTCCTGCCCGTAGCCAGAAGAAGAAGGTAACGGTTTGTTCTGTTTTCTTTTTGCAGCTTATGAGTAGTAGGACTCTTCTGATTTGTTTTCTCCTTTTACAGAACAAACCGAAGATGGGAACGATAGAGAGCTTGAAGTTCTTGGTGTCATCACCATACATAAGGGATCTTGCTACTTTAGTGGTGGCGTATGGTATTAGTATCAACCTTGTGGAAGTCACTTGGAAATCAAAGCTTAAAGCTCAGGTAATATACTAGCTCCTCATCTATCGTCCTTGCATTCACAATGCTTAGCTTTTTTAAAAATTCCTTCTTAATAATACTCTGAGTGCAGTTTCCTAGCCCGAACGAGTACTCAGCATTTATGGGGGACTTCTCAACCTGCACCGGTATTGCAACATTCACGATGATGCTTCTCAGCCAATACGTATTTGATAAATATGGCTGGGGAGTAGCAGCAAAGATCACCCCAACTGTTCTGCTATTGACTGGCGTTGCCTTCTTCTCCCTGATACTGTTTGGCGGCCCATTCGCACCACTTGTTGCCAAGCTTGGTATGACTCCGCTACTTGCAGCTGTCTATGTTGGTGCCCTTCAGAATATATTCAGCAAGAGTGCCAAGTACAGCTTGTTCGATCCCTGTAAAGAGATGGCCTATATCCCCTTGGATGAGGATACCAAGGTTTGCTAAATTTTAAGAGAATCCATGTTGAAGAGATAAGTTGTGTGTTCATTAGGTTGATGATGTGCCAATTATTGCAGGTTAAAGGGAAAGCTGCGATTGACGTGGTATGCAACCCGTTGGGGAAATCAGGGGGTGCTCTAATACAGCAGTTCATGATCTTATCATTTGGATCACTAGCCAATTCAACGCCCTACCTAGGAATGATATTGTTGGTCATTGTCACTGCCTGGTTAGCTGCAGCTAAGTCGCTGGAGGGACAGTTCAACGCTTTGAGGTCTGAGGAAGAGCTGGAGAAGGAAATGGAGAGAGCTTCGTCGGTGAAGATCCCTGTTGTGTCTCAAGATGAAGGTTCCCTTGGAGAATCTTCAAGCAGTTCACCTGAGAAATCAGCTCCCACCAACATATAGAAGGGAGCTTTTGGTTTTTAGGGGGAAAGGAATGAAGGATGAAATCAAAAATAAGATTTTGAGAGTGAGAAAAGACCAATCTCTCAAACAATCTCTCTTTTGCACCACCACTCTTTTTTTAGTCTGTAGCCCATTCTTTTCAGTTCAATTTGGTCTTTACAGTTATAAGTTTGTTCCATGATAAAATTTGTGTGTATTGTTAAGTCATAACATCAATAAGCTAGATTTAGTTCTTACTCAGAAAAAAATTCATGGTGAGAAATAAGTATGCGTGAAGTTAGGTATACTTTCATATGAGATATTCTGTGGGCATAGCGAGAGAAGACCAAGAGCTTTAAATTTGGTCTGGACAACATCAGTCGAATCTAGATGTAAGGGCCTCAGCGCAATTCTAAAAAATTGAAAAGGACAAAAGTTGCAAATAATATATATATATATTTAAGATGGTTGATAGTTGATACTGGCACGTCGATACCAAAAGTAACAACAACGACTAGTCGACTGTCTGAAGAGCCGTCTTTTATCCAACTTCTCCGGGGGACGACGATTCCCCAATATATTTTAAAAATAGTTTTGTCCAACACAAAAGAGAGAACCAATCATGGAGACAACGACCACTCCTCTTCTCCCCGACCGATGCGGGTGGCTCCGCCGTCGTCTCCGCCTCAAGAACCCTCTTTCCTCTGAACTCTCCGGCGCCGTCGGTGATCTTGGCACCTTCATCCCCATCGTTCTAACCCTGACACTAGTCTCGAATCTCGATCTCTCCGCCACTCTCATCTTCACAGGATTCTACAACATCGCCACAGGCCTCCTCTTCGACATCCCTATGCCCGTCCAGCCCATGAAATCCATCGCCGCCGTCGCCGTCTCCGAGACCCCGCATCTCACTCCTTCTCAGATCGCCGCCGCCGGAGCATCCACCGCCGCCACGCTCCTCCTCCTCGGCGCCACCGGAGCCATGTCTTTCCTATACAACATCATCCCTCTCCCGGTGGTAAGAGGCGTCCAGCTTTCTCAGGGTCTTCAGTTCGCCTTCACCGCCATCAAATACGTCAGGTATGATTACGACACTGCCACACTCAAGCCCTCTTCTTCTCCCCGTTCCTGGCTCGGCCTCGACGGCCTTATCTTGGCTCTTGCTGCTCTTCTCTTCATCATTTTGTCCACCGGCTCCGGCACCGACAGAGACTGCGCCGGAGATGGAGATTTCGCCGAGAGTTCCAGCAACGAAACGCAATCTCGCCACCGGAGGAGACTGCGTTTTCTCTCTTCGATTCCATCTGCGTTAATTGTCTTCCTTGTCGGGTTAGTGCTCTGTTTCATACGCGATCCTTCCATTTTCAAAGACCTTAAATTTGGTCCGTCAAAGTTCAAGATCCTGAAAATCACTTGGGACGATTGGAAGATCGGGTTTGTAAGGGCGGCGATTCCTCAGATTCCACTCTCTGTGCTGAACTCTGTGATCGCTGTCTGTAAATTATCCAATGACTTGTTCGACAAGGAACTATCAGCTACTACGGTCTCCGTCAGCGTTGGTGTGATGAACTTAATCGGGTGCTGGTTTGGCGCAATGCCGGTTTGTCACGGTGCTGGTGGTTTAGCTGGGCAGTATCGGTTCGGCGCAAGGAGTGGTTTGTCGGTTGTCTTTCTCGGTGTCGGGAAACTGATTGTGGGTTTGGTGTTTGGGAACTCGTTTGTGAGGATTCTGAGCCAGTTTCCGATTGGAATACTGGGGGTTCTCTTGCTGTTCGCAGGGATCGAACTTGCCATGGCTTCCAAAGATATGAACACGAAAGAAGATTCGTTTATCATGCTGGTCTGCGCTGCCGTGTCAATGACAGGCTCAAGCGCAGCCCTAGGGTTTGGGTGTGGCGTTGTTCTTTACTTGCTACTGAAGCTAAGAACGCTAGACTCTTCCTCGGTTGCTCTGTTTTCCCGGTCAAATGATGATTCCGAAACAGCTTCTCATGTGGCCTAACTTACCTTGAGGTCTGAATATTCAAAATTTGATGGCAGCCAATTCGTCTTTCTCTCAGTTGCTGCCTCAGCCTCAATTCTCATTCTGTTTGCAAGGTTGGAACCCTTATCGCTCTGTTTTTACGCGGTCCCTTGATTTTTAAATTCCAAGAGTGTATTGTTTCGATTTTGCGCAAAGAATGTTAAACCCTTAACCAATATGTTTATATAATAAAAGTGTATAAATTAAGAATCTTTAAACTAAAGAAAGCAGCAAAATAAAAAGATCTCTCTTAACGATTGTCCCTTCTACAAAGGATCGTTTTTGCACTCACCGGTGAACTTAGTATATACTGGTTACCTATTTGTATAAATAGAACGCTAAAGTACTCTTAAGTTTAAATTGTAGACTAATCTTTAAGCTCGTCATCACCTACCTACCTAATAACACCTTTTGGTTATCTACTCCAATGGACTCACAATGCTTACTAATCCTCGACTTTTCCCGCGATAAAAACTAGTGCCAGGAACGAGTCTCTGGATTACGATCAAAAACTGCGTCCGAAAAGCAATGGAGGAGCTTTCTGATTCCATTTCGTATTTGTCGATACATCTGAGCTCAAATGTTTGATATTTGCAGTCAGACCACACATAGGTACGCAATGGCACTAGCTATGAGGATGTTGTACGAGAGCTACGGGGTTGACGAGGAGAAACACTCGGCGAGACATCTTGATGATACGATACCTGTTGAGGATGCTGAGTTACAGGAGGAGACAGAGAAACGGGGAAGCAAACACGGGTTTTGTGTATCGCATACTGATAAGAGCTTCATGTGTATCCTCCGCTACACTCCTTTCGAGCACGACGTACCTCAACTCCATGAAGAAATCCAGCGAAGATCTTCTCCACATCTACTGCGGCTTCAACCAACCAACCCCTCTGATCGGTGATTACTCATCGCCGCCGCAATGAATGCATGTTTATCCAAGTGTCAATGTAATAATGTATGAATAAAATATATATGCGTTTGATTTGCAACTTTAGTTTTTTTTTTTTTAATTAAATAAACACTAGAAAACTAAGGAGATTCAATTAAAACTGTACACTATAGCCAGTAGAAAAAGTAAACATCAAGAGATTTGGTCTAAAGACAGACAGTTTCTAATAAAGGAAAGAGACTGATTAAAATGGATAGCTTTGGTTGCAAGGTACTGTTTCCAAGTGAGAGATGGGTAAAGAGGAGACTGCAGAGGATCAACCAGTTTGGGAAGCGGAGAGATCATTTGATCAGAAGGTGGACCCCACAGGTAAGCCATGGAGAAGCGAGATCGGAGGTGGTTAACCCTAGCTCGGTGAAGAACGCTCCGGAATATTCCGTTCGTCAATATGTGCAGTAAGTCGCCCACGTTCACCACTAGTGAGCCAGGGACAGGTGGCACGGTGATCCAGCCCACGTCATCCCTGAAAACCTGTAGGCCAGCGGTGTTGTTCTGGTACAGTATGGTCATGAGAGTAGATTGTAGAAACCGATTGTACCCAAGTACAAATTTCAGAACATAAGACTAACACATAAGTTTTAACATAAACTATATACAAATTTTATGTTAAAATATATACAAATATATACATATTTTAACATAAGTAGACATAAAAAAATTTAAAAGTGCAAATGCAAAAAGCCAAAAGAATAAGAACTAACCAACTAGGCAACAAGAAGGCAAACACAACAACAAACTGATACTCATTCTCCAACAGCCGCAATCAGCAACATTCAAACTTGAAACACAGGTTCAAATTTTGAAAAACAAAAAGAGTGAAGGTCATTAAAAGTGTAAACCAACTAAAAAACATAATGACAATGGACATAGAGATTAAAGAGATTAGAAACCAGAAATTATACCTCTCATAAGAGCATTTTCCTCTTCTAGCAGCTTAAGTATTTGTTCCTTTCTTGCGATTCCTTTTCCTTTGAGTCTAATCTCACATTTGAGCCACTGCTCCATGCACATCAACACTTCTATCACATTCAAAATCACGCCATTGCCATAGGATCGTTAGAGATATCTTCCTTAATTTGACATGTTCTTTATCTCATTCCTCGTTTTCCCTGCCGTCTTACGCCTCATCCCGTTCATTGACGCGTACCTGCACACGTTTGTCAGATCGTCTCTACTGTACCCTTCTGTTCTCCTAGCCACATTTTCAATGTTAACACATCACTCGCCACCTGAAACACACACAGACATAACCCATCCTTTACATTGCATCCAGCTAGCATAGATATTATTAGCACACTACAAAAAAACCTCAACTGTTCTCAGATTGATATTGATTATAAGAGGATAGAAGCCACGTAAAATGGTTTTATTCGTGTTTATATCAAATTTAGATCCGGGACCATTTACGGCCAATAATGCTAAATCATCAAACTTTATTTTCCTTCCTTCCTTCAGATATTGAAATTTTCAAATTCAAGAGGATTTGATCACAACATTGTCTATTACCTTTACCTCCGGGAAAACGGCCAACTCATACATCAACAAGGGGTAGCGGTCCCGATCAGTACATACACTCACACCATGTGTTAAAACATACTTCAACTCCAATTATATTCAAATTTCATACGTCAACCATCACTTTTCGGTAAATTCATACATTGACCGTGTTTCCGTTAGTCAAATATTGATGGAGTCTTACGTGAACTTAACAGATGATTACGTGGAAATTAAACCCAAAACGATGTCGTTTTATTGAAGAAAAAATTGTTTTAAATTGGTTTAAAGTGGGATTCGAACCCGGGTTACCCACAATTACCTATCTCCCACTCAACCACTCTGCTATGTATGATTCATCATATTAATACATCACATATACATATTTAACATTCATCGGTTCCGGGTTCCCCAAAAAAAGATTTGATTTCATTAGGTTTAGAAGGGGATTCGAACCCAGGTTCCCTGAATTAACACATCCCCCACTCGACCACTCTGCCATTTGGATAGCTGAGCCGGTGTCTTTGGTGGTTCTCCATGCTTTCTTTATTTGCCTTCCCGGCCGATCACATAAAATGCAGTTTGGAAGACATCTCACTACAAACATATTAATCCTGTATAAAATGGCGTTGCAGGGGATCGAACTCGAACTGGGGTCACCCGTATGACGGTCAGGAATACTTACACCACTATAACTTGTTGGGCCTAATTATTAAGCCTAATGGCTCAAATAATATATGGCAAAATGTGAAAATGAAATGGGCCTATGGGTTCTTACAAAAAGCCTTGTTGGCTTTAATGAAATGAAGTTAACAACATCTCACATTGAATGGTAGAGTTGATTTTGAGGAGTATATATATGTCTTCATGACATGAGAGGTTAAACAGCTCAGAGGAAGAGAGAGCTCCCCACGCGCGCGCCGCCGCCGCCGTCCGGCCGGCTCGGCGTGGGCTTGGGCTTGGGCTTGGGCTTGGGCTTGGGCTTGGGCTTGGGCTTGGGCTTGGGCTTGGGCTTGGGTCTTGGGTCTTGGTGGAGGGCCTCCGGACCGATAAGAATATTCTTTTTGGACCAAGTTAAGCTCAACGTTTTGCCATTTAATTCCCGAAAAACGACATGCATTTTATTTTAAACAACACGTAGTTCGTTTAAAACCAACACGCTGTCTCTCTTCTTGACGATAAGTTTAAACGAGAAAAGATCTTGCGGAGGAAGTTTCGTAACGCCTCGCCTCCGAGATCCTCGAGAGATTTCCGCCACGTGCGGCATTAGTTACGGAAAATGGCTCGTCTTCTCTTCTTTATAAACTCGTCTCCTCCTTCATTTTTCCTTAAGTTTTTTACGCAACAAAAAATCACCAGATCCCTCAACGTAAGTCTAGAGAGTGTTTCGTAGAGTTTATAGTTCGATAGGGCGATCACGAGTGAGGCGTGATTCGTCTGTCATGGTTGTATCCTGGGACTCTATATTCGTACAGTCTCGTCTCACTAACGGAGCGAATATTTTGAGTTAAGGAAAGAAATCATATCTCGACTCCATGTCTCTTTACGAATACGATTTCTTATCGTTCTTGTATTCGTCTTTTACATTCGTATATTTCCTTAACATCGCTTTTATTCTATCGTTTATGTCAGTCCGGTTTTCCGGCTTCTAGATAACTGAAGCTCTAACTTTCCTTTGCAGTCTTCTACTCACAAAACACTTGCATCGAATAAAGCTAATCCAATATTTTTTTACAAATGGGCTGATGGTTATACAAATTAAAAGGCCTATTTGGCGTTTATTGAATGGAAAACATTATTTTGATAAGTAATACTAAAGAGTATTGTGTATAACATGATAACACCATTAATTAATTCGTTTCCCAATATAAATGACTTTCTGGTAAAAGAAGAATCATCAGCTATGGAATAAACAAACACTCTTTATTTATTCAAAGCTACTACAGAGTTAAGACCACCGTTAACCCAAATGCTTATATGGGGTGTGCTTAACAAAAAAATAATACTCCGTCCGTTTCTAGTTTTAGAAAAATGTTTTTGTTTTAAAATGTAAGTAGTTTTCGTATTTTTAGGTAACTTTTACATTTATTGAATACAATGTGACCAATCAAATTAAATAGACTTATTTTTTATTGGTTAAATTACATCTAACCTATTTATTATAAAATATTTTTTAAAAACATAATAATTTTTTTAATCTTCGTGTTTTTAGCCAAAACTACTTATATTATGAAACGGAGGGAGTATAATAGTGAGTGGGTCATAGGGTGGGACCACAAAATTTTAAGCACTAGCTATTTTGTAGCCTGTTTAAGCACAGCTGCTTGCACTGTTGGCGGATCTCACTGACACGTAGCGGCCCGCGATTGGTCCATTTAAAATTTTCTTTTATAATCAGGAAAAAAAAAAGAATTTAAGCACCCTGGTTGTTAGGTTAATGGTGCTCTAAGGCCCAAAGTAATTTAATATCTTTTTTGACCCATTTTATTAACAAACAACTCACTCACACAGTCACACCATTCCAATGTGAACCAGCTCCTCTAATCCTTTCCTCAGCCTCTCTGCAGCTGCTCTCATTTCTTCCTCCTTCAACCCTCCAAACGACACCCGCACATGCCCTGGGCTCCCGCTTGCACGCCCGGGGATCACCACCACTCCATGACGGTGAGCCAGCCACCTCACCACCTTGAAATCATCTCCGTTTTCCTCTGGTAGCTTTGCCCACAAGTAAATCGCTCCTTCTCCTCCCTTAACGTTCTCCTTCCCCAGAGGCTCAAGGGCCTCTTTAACAATCTCCCTGTTTTTCACCAGACCTTTTACCCGTTCTGTTATCCACCCAGCACCTTCCTCTAGTGCGTATACAGCCAGGCGCTGAGATATTATTGAGGCACAGATTGGGATGTTGTCTTGAATCTTCACAAGCTCTCTCGCAAACCATTTTAAGTTCTCTGAGTAAGCTATCTGCAAGTAATATACGTAAAATGAACTCAAAATCAACAATATGGAAGTGAATATATAGGATGGGGAACACTCACATATCCAAGCCTCCAACCCATCATGCCATAGGTTTTAGAGAAGGAGAAGACGTTAACAATATGGTCTCCCTCCACGCAACAATGTTTTAAACCGTCATACATGAAATACCTGCCCATTTTCATAATGATCACTTAATAGTATTACATCTATTATTATTAAAATAAAATAAAAACATTCAAATGAGTTGAGGAATTCACTCGTATGTGTTATCTACAATCAGCCAACACCCTGCATCTTTGCATATCTTTGAAATCCTCTTAAGAAGCGGTTCGGGGACATAGGTGCCGCTTGGGTTACCAGGATTCACAACAGTTACAACCTTTGGGGTCGGTTTAGACTCAGAGAATGTCCTCTCTAACCAGTCTTGGCAAATAAAATAAGGTATTCACAAGTAGTTACAACTTTACAACACTTCAAATCATGAAAAAATGTTAATTCAAGGAGGTACCTGCGTCTGGATAGAGAGTCTGTGGATGGGCAGGACCAACAATTATGTTGGTGACTCCAGTCATCTGGAAGGCCATGTAGGCATTGAAGTAGTATGGCTGAAACATGACAACTGAATCACCGGGATCGTTTAGTATAAGAACAAGATTCACAAACGCCTGCATTTGACTCAAAAAAAAGAAACAGAAAGTATGAGAGACTAAAAGAAGAAGAGACTTTTGGCAGGAAAGAGCGTGTATACCTGATTGGCACCAGCGGTAACCATCACTGCAGATTTAGTTAGCTTATTTTCTTCACGCAGCTTTTTCTGAAGAGCCTGCCTAAGCTCGGGAATACCTTCATCTGGTCCATAAGAGCTAACCTTAGGATCACAGACAAGCTCCTTGACCTTGTCTAAAGCCTTTTGAGGAGGCTGCCAATGCACCACTCCCTGTAATCACATGAACACGATTGTGTCTTTTATTGTCAATGAAGCAATGACATGGCAATAGAATCAGCATACCAATAGGCCAAACAGAGAGAGAGAGAGAGAGAGAGGGGGCAAACCTGAGCAAGAGACATGGGGTTGGTCAACTCAGCCATTAACTTCCTAATCTGCACGCAAAAACCAACAGTGTTTCTCACATAAAAAAGAAAAAAAAAACACGAACGAATTCCGAGTAGGAGGTTGACCTGAGCCATGACGGGCATATCTGTGCCCATTGTTCTCCTCGAAAGCATCTCCAACGATCCCATTTCGATATTTCTTTTGCAATTAGGGTCGTCCAATCCAACTGTTTCGATATAAAGAGTAAAGAAGACTTGTTCAGAGTAAAGCAAGCACCTACTCCACGAAGGAAAACACCTGAAGAGAGAGAAAAAGAGGTATGAGCAGCGTTAGGCACACCAACTCCCTTTTGCCTTTTTACTTTCATGACTTTTTCTCAAGGGAAAAAGAACTCAACTGCCTCTTTTGTTTAGCATCTCCTCTGACTCAGATACAGTTTGGCCCCATATTAACTTAACTGGACGTTGAATGAATTATTGATCAACTTCCACGTTCCTCGTTTTCACATACCTGCCCTCTCTGTTTCTATCTTTTTTATATTTGAACCCTTTTTCCCATTCATTTCAGACTTTCATCTATATGTGTGTGTGTAAGTGTAACAGTGTATAATATTATACACACACAGTGACACAGTTGTTGTTATATCAACCCAACTTTGTTGTTACAAAATTAGTTTAACTGTGGATCATATCATATTACTCATACTTTGCATGGAACTATATTTTTGAGTTTCTTATGCCCGGGGTCAAATGTGAAGTTAAAAAAAAAGTTGAATTTAAATGTCAGTAAGACCATATATACTCCAATTTGAAAATTTCTTTGTTCTTTTTTCCTTTTTGGTATGCTTTGTGTTTAGTTTGAATTCTGTAGATCTAACAAAGAATAATATACATCCGATCTACTCTTCTGCTTTTTCTTGATAAAACCGTAGATCGTTCCTATGAGCTCTACTACGACCTACGATCTGTATATCTTTCTTAATTTTTGTTTTTTGCTAAAGTTTGTGGTGCATATCTTTCTTAATTTTGATATCCAACATTTATTGTGTTTGAATTTAAGTAACTCCCAATCTCCCATGTGCTAAGTGGTGAAGACTTTTAGTTCTAGTTCCTTAATGTACGTAGCTTTTCACATACTCGTGTTTTGTGCATGTATTTACAATTATTTATAGAGATAATTGGCGTCCATGCTCAGAAACAACCATAATTTGCAATCTACTACGATGGTGACCAAAATAAATTCGTTTACAATTTTACCCCTCTACTCTATAATTCGATTCACGTGCACTGTCCGGTAAGTGTCAGTCTAGAGGTCACAAAATCATGTTTTTATCCAGCAAATAAACTAATTGATTTAACTCTTCTATTTTTTTCTGAAAAAACGTAAACATTAGGCAAATAAATCATGTTAGTAATTCCAAAATATATTTGTTTATTAGTCTCGATTCTAGTATACATTTTTTCATACATAGTTTGTTACTTAATAAATTGTTTGTTATCAGATAAATTATTTTGTTATATGGTACATAGACTTGTTGTTATCTGATAAAATATTTGTTATCCGGTATATGTTATGTTAACTGCTACATAGACTCCTTTGTTATCTGGTATATATTATGTTACCTGCTACGTAGACTTGTTTTTATCCGATAAAATATTTGTTACCTGGTACATGTTTTGTTACATAATATATAATTTGATATAAAAAACTGATAGATGATTTTGTTACTTGGTACATGTTATGTTAGCTGATATATAATTTTTTATCTGGTACATGCTACGTTAGATCATACATAACACTATGTCTTAGTGGTTACAAATCACATTGCGAAACTTTTACGTGTTGTCGTTGTTGTTAGACGGATTGGAAAATTCCCCAAATATATTCTTTTTCATATGCTCGTAGTTTTCCTAAATTGAGACTAATGAAGAGAAATTTGCAGGACATATATTTTTCGCGAAATTATAAATATCATATAGAAATGAGTTAGTCATATTGTTATATCATGGTGGAGAGATAGTTTGTTTGGTCTTTGTGTAGTGTAGAGAGATAATTTATTCTAGTAATCCTTTTTATATTGTTATAACTATATTGTTAATTATTTTTCTCCATTAGTTTCTCTTCCTAAGTTATATTTATCTAAATCCGGTATGAATGAGTGGAGGAGAAGTGAACAGCTGGCAACCTACGACCTCGAACGCCACGCTACTCGCCTGACACGTTTTTCGGCTACCTGCTGCGGCAGAGTATGAACCTGCCATAGCTCCATCACGTCGAGGGCAAATTCGTCCGTTCATCGCCGAAGGGATATAGCGTAGACCGATACTGTCACTTCGTGTATAATTTGCTAATATGAGCTTATTTAGGTATATTTAGCCAATTCACTCTTATTATATACCAACTTCTGTACTTTATTCATTCAAAAAAAAACTTCTATACTTTGTTGAGCTTTTTTTCCCTCGGATATAATCATTTAACATCAAAGTTTCGCTTGACATTTTTTGACATAATCATCTGACTTTATTGCCGCTTCTCTTATTGACAAAAGAATCATAGAATTTAGAAACTTTACTTTTAAAATCTTATCTAGATCTCGATCTGTGCAACCATGTTTGCTTTTAGTTTATTTCAGATCATTAGTAGTATATATTTTTAAAAAGTTAATCATATATTTAAATGTTTATATAACTATTTCAGATACAATATTTAATAATTTTATAGTTTATATGTTGTAGTTAATCAATTGTTTAAAACCGTCGTATGTATTTATTGCTTCTTATTATATATTTATCTTATTGTATTTGCATTTAGTTCTTAAACAATTTACTATATGCATGAAACAACATATTTGAAAATTATTTTGTATTTTAATTTATGCTAAATTTTGGTCCGCCTTTCAAAGCTGGATTTCTTTTTAGCAATATATTTTACTTTTATTAATTTTAGATAATATTATTGTATATAGAAAAATCTTAATTTTATACATGTATTATATAGTATGCTAGTGTTAAGTCGTAGCATATTTTTAACATAAATATTCTATATTTATGAAAATTAAAATTTATAAATTAATCATTTTAATATTAATTTATCATTTTTAGTTCAATATAATAATTTTATTTTAACATGATTGATTATATTAGCATTAATGAAATACATATTAATTTTTATACATGTATTATATAGTTTGCTAATGTTAACCCATCTTACCAATATATTATATTTTTTAAAATAAATATTTATGATTACAAAAATAAATTATATATAAATATATTAATTAATATAATTTTACTATATTTAGCTCAATATAATAATTTTCTTTTAGTACGATTGATTATGATTATATAATTGATAAAAAATAGAATAATTTTTTTATTTTTCATTTTATAAACGATAACTGAATATATTATTGTATAACAATATTTCAAAACTAATTACAAAATTAGTGAAAATATTTACATATTATTTTTGAAAATTAAGATCTTGTTTAAATCTTTTCAAACAGATTTGTTAGATTTTTAAAAGTATATATATTTTTATATTTGAAATTAAAAGATATCAAAATATATTATGATTAAAGTAGTTCAAAGATTTTATGTGTTATTAGTTTTAATAAAATACATGTAATAAAATTTCTGAAGGATGGTCCAAATTAAAAATATTACCCATGAAAGAAATTATGATTTATATTTTAATAGAATATATTAAAGATAAACATTCCATTTGACTACTAAAATCTAGTCATAGATGAGTTTAAAGTTCTAGAGGTTGATCATAATTACAAAGCAATGAGTCGATATATTTACATTAAATTATCCTAAGCCCATTATACAGTGATCGTAAGCCCAAGTTATAGTGTGTGATTCATTAGTGATGGCAAAATATGTTTGTTAAGTGAACCGATATTATTGGCGTTAGTTATAGACGTAAGTTAGAAAATATTAATATGAAAAAAATGATACATAATTTTCTAAAAGTCCATTTTAAAAAAAAAATCACACATAAATCAACGTTGTGACTTCTGTTTTAATATATAAATGCACATTTTCAAACAAGATCACAGTTAATTCATACCTTTATTTCAAATATAAATTCGTTTTCTATTTCAAATCTGATTGTTTTCTCGAATATTCTTTTTGAATACTCGTTCTCCAAATGCAACATGAAATAAATATATTTATAACTTAAATACCTTTTTAATATGAATATACCTGCAGAAAATCACTACCAAGTATTAAATTCGGGTGATGATGCATGATGCGAAGTTTTAAATTCGGGTGATAACAAACCACTAACTACATATTAGTCTTACACGCGTTCATGATGTATATACCTGCAGAAAATCGATAAGCAGATATAAAGCATTAAGTCGTGGAACGAAACAAGACCTGAAAATGCAGATTCCACCACTTCATTATTCTTTTTTTTTTTGTAAACTCACCCCTCCATTATTCACTACCAAGTATCTTATTTTAGTGGTTCCAGCGCATCTAAAACTATTATAATTATTTTGTCTTTGGCTCTGTTCGTTTCTCTAACGCTGACGCGGCGTTAAGCGACAAAAAAATACAAATAAAACAGAGAAATTTAATTGCAGCGTCATTATGAAGTTGCCGCCAGCGACTCTCAGCTACTAATTTTCCGTGTTTTCATCGTCGCCGTGAATATTAGCGGCTCCAATACATGTGCTGACCTGTGGATCGCGTCATAAATCCTTGTATTTTAACTCTCTATTGTAACTTCTTGCTGACTTGGCATCTAAAATCCTTTTATATTTTATTGCCGCTTGACGCTCAGGCCGCGTCTCCAAAAAGTTTTAATCTGATGCGTCCAGGGACAATCAGATCTATGAAGTTTTATGATTCCTGCTATATCAAATATTTTTGAAGAACGTTTCATCGTGAAAAAAATTCACTAATAAACACGACAAAGTAGTGAGTTTTATAATTACATAGTGTTATCTTCTAATCAAATACTACTAAACACGACACAGTCCAAGTATGCTTTTAAAAGGGAGCAAATCCAATAGGAATAAAACGGATTCTTTAAGTCATACAAAATAATTTTTAAAATAGAAAGGATAAATTAGAATGAATGGATGATCATCCTTAGCATGTGGTGTCCAATAATTAAGCTTCAGCGAATATTTAAAGATCAATCGAAACGTAAGAAAAGGTTAAAAAGAGGACTGATTCAGCTTTAACCTGCATTTGGTCTTTGTTTTTATCTTAATAGTTAGTTATTTTAAAATTTTCAGAAGTTTAAACTTTAACCATTTATAAAAAAACAAATGGTGGAATCTTTCTTCAAATCTTCAAAATTTGAACAGAGTTTGTAGTTTAATACTACAACTAACTTTTATTTACGTTTATTAGCACGTACTCCCTCCGTTTTTTAATATAAGTCGTTTTAGAAAAATTTTATGTTCCAAATTAATATTACGTTTTCGGTTTTCTATGTAAAATTTATTAACACTTAATGTTATATTACTAATAGTATATTATATTTTATTATTGGTTGATTTGTGGTTAGATAAATAATTAATGATATTTTTGTTTAGAAAATATAAAAAATGAATGATTTTTTAATATGTATGCTTAATTTTAAAACCATTTATATAAAAAAACTGAGGGAGTACTACTCTTTGTTTACCTTTGGATGAATAGACACGCTGTCTAAGGTAACAGCGCATTTGAAGTGTGTAAATAATTATTATTGATACGTTCATCGGAAAACGTAACTCGACCGTTCCTTTACTTCATTTTGTTTTGTACATAATCTTGCTGGTAAAAAATAAAATAAAATAAGAAAACATTCGAAAACAACCACATCTGCATCATAAGTAGTACTCTCGTTAATTACAAGTTAATAGAGAAATGAAAAGGACACAAAACCCAAAATAACAAATGTGAAAGAAAGGTAAAATGAGTAGTTAATAACATAAAAATGAAAAAAAGTTGTGGTCAATCACATTCTCCAAATAGAAAAAATTAAACACCTAATCAGTAGTATAAATCAAGATTGTGGACAATAAACTTAGGTTAGTTGTGTGTGTTCCTTTATCCCTGATTTGATGGTCAAACAGTCAACGGGATTAGTTAGAAGGCCAAAAAGTAAAATAAACATTTCTTTGTAGTAATAAGAAAGTTTATTAGTAGTATTTAATTAATATCTTTAAACATTTACGCTCTCTCGCTCCCATCTTCTTTGCTTCTCTTTCCCAAAGAAAAAAAAAGAAAAAGAAAAAGAAAAAGGAAAGGGGTTTCCTTTTATTTTTGTTGGTGAAGAATTTTATCTGGAGCAGAGTAAGTTCCAATCTTGGCAGTTACTATTTGCTGTTGTTGGGTTTTGTAGATTAACAAAAAAGAAGTGATTTGATTATATCCTCATGTAGCAGCTCCAAATGGTCTTCTTAGTCTGTTGGTTTTCCTGAGAATACAAAAGTGAAGCTTTTATGTGTAACTCTTTCCTTGTTCCAATTACTAATCCGATAAAAGAGAGATTTTTTTTTCTTCAAATTTAATATCTTCTCCATATTATTCGCTTTAAAGTTGGTACGACTTTTTCTTCCCCATGGTTTCAATCCTGAGAATTATACTGCGATACTATTTCGATTTTGTTCAAAATAATTAAACTTGTGATTTGCATTTTGACTTTTAATTTGAGAAAGTTTGAAACTTGGAATGGTATCTTCGACAACCAAAGGGAGTCTCATTAATGTGATACTACATCATTTCTAGCTTGTGTTGTGTCTCATGTTGCATCCTTTACTTGTTGACATCTTCAGACCATTGATCTTCTACCTTCAATTTCACAGAGATCTCCTAGTGCTGCTGAGTTTGGTTTCCATCATAATGAAGGAGATAGCTGTTTCCGGGAACTCCATTCCTCTCCATGCTCGTCCTGTAACTCGTGCCCTTGCCTCTGCTCTCGGTGCTTCTTCTAAGTTGATTACATCTTCTTCACCCAACCAGGGAAGGGTTCTGAGAGCAAACAGCAAAAGAAGAGCCTTGGATGATAAGAAGAATGCCAATCCACCTAAGAAGAAGAAGAAGCGAGCTCTTCTTAAGGATATCACAAATGTTACCTCCCATAATTCTTATACTACAAGCTGCTTAAGTGCAGCTAAACTTCAGGTTGTTCTTTATATATACACAATGCATGCTGCTTCTTCTTAGAATTGTCAAGAAACATGTTTGTTGCTTACAATTGTCCCATTTTATAGGTAAAGAATATCAAGCAGATCAAAAAGGGAAGGGCATGTTCTTCCAAGGTGGCATCATCTTCTGCTATGGTACAAGTTGAGTCAGATTCAGCAGGAGTAAGCTTGTCTGGCTGTACTGACACAAACGAAGCATCTTCTAGCTTAAAGCCGAGTTCCAGGTTGCCTCCTAGACCCCTTGGGAGGTCAGGTTAGTTTTCTTACAAGTACTGTTTCTGTGTGAGTGATTTAAAAAAAAAAGAAGTTATTTATGATTCTTTTCTTCTTGCTAAAATTGTTTACAGCTGAGAGACGTTCCACTGTGGCAAGTATCCCAAAATTCACTGACATTGATTCAGATGTTAAGGATCCTCTTCTCTGTAGCCTATATGCACCTGATATCTACTACAACCTGCGTGTTGCTGAGGTAATAATAATCCCCCTTGGAATTTGATATCTTATGACAATGCATCTGCTTATCTAACCACTTGTCTATTGAGCAGCTTAAACGCAGACCATGTCCTGATTTTATGGGGAGAACACAAAGAGATGTGACTCAGACAATGCGTGGAATCCTCGTTGATTGGCTTGTTGAGGTTTGTTTTAGATCCTTTTGTTGCTAAGTATTTGACTTTTAAAGTCTTGCTCACAACTCATAGACTCTTTCTTCAGGTCTCAGAGGAATACACACTTGCATCTGACACTCTCTACCTCACAGTGTATCTCATAGACTGGTTTCTAAATGGGAACTGCATGGAAAGACAAAGACTTCAGTTGCTGGGCATCACTTGTATGCTCATTGCTTCGTAAGTCCCTCATCATCTCTCTTCCCAGTAAATCAAACAATGCTTTGTCTGAAAGGAGGAAGAATCTTAAAATAGAGTTTGGTGGTGTTTCTTAAAAAGAAAGTATGAGGAAATCTATGCGCCACGCATTGAAGAGTTCTGCTTCATCACGGATAACACTTACACAAGAGATCAGGTCCTGGATATGGAGAGCCAAGTACTGAAGCATTTCAGCTTTCAAATTTACACTCCCACTTCTAAAACATTCCTCAGGTAAATCTCACTAGACTGTGATTAAAAAATGCTTTGTAATGCTGTTGTATGTACGTTTAGTGATTCAAATGATTTTTTTTTTTTTTTTTTTTTGCAGGAGATTTCTCCGAGCAGCTCAACCTTCTCACCTGGTAATTTTGCTTCCTTCTTTATACAAAATCTATCTGTGCTTACCAGAAAGATTGAATCCTTTTTTTTTGAAATATTGATATGCAGATGATGCCAAGTGTGGAAATGGAGTTTCTGGCGAATTATCTGACGGAATTGACGTTAATAGAGTGTCAGTTCTTGAAGTACCTACCTTCGGTTATAGCTGCATCGGCTGTTTTTCTAGCCAAGTGGACAATGAACCAATCAAGCCACCCTTGGGTCTGTTCTGTTCTTGTTCGTTAATAAAAGCCTTATGTTCTGTTCCACGAAATCTTTAATCTCACACGACTTTTATTATCTGTTTTACGTCCAGAACCTAACACTTGAGCATTACACAACGTACAAAGCCTCGGACCTCAAAGCATGTGTTCAGGCCTTGCAAGAGCTGCAGCTTAACACCAAAGGATGTCCCTTAAACTCCATACGCATCAAGTACAGGCAAGACAAGGTAAGAAAAAATAAGTTAAAATCTCAGTTTGGTTTTTTAAAAACCGTTTCGGTTAAATTTGCCGCGTAATCTAACAGCTATATTTTTTTTGGCTACTTGGAACAACATTTTTACAGTTCAAATGCGTGGCGGTGTTCACATCTCCAAAGGTACCTGAGAGGCTATTCTGAAAAAGAGACTCGGTTCATCTCCTAACCGATATAACACGTACGTCAACGTCTGTCTGTAACATTTGTGATGGTCCGGTAATCCGGTTCGGCCTCATTCATTTGCTCTCTCGCTCTCAAATAAACAGAGTTAGTAATTTTTCCAAGGTCTCACATTTATACCAAAAAGAGTAACAGGTATATTCCGGTTTAGTGTAGACTTGCTTTGGTTCTGGTCCGTATTACACGAGAGTTTAATTTTTAAAATTGTAAAAGTCGGATCGGATGTACATTTTTTTGGCTCATCAGGCAATTTCTGCTACGGGATAATATTCTTCATGCGTTAGTATAATTAATCCACCGTAGACATTAGAAAAAATAAGTTCCTTTTTCTTAAAAGTCAGTATTGACATTTAGTATAAAATACCAAGTATAAAAACAGTATTTGACATTTTTGACAGAGAGAGACAGACAAGACAAGTGCATTAATCACACGTTATCCGACGGAAGAATATGACTCACACATTTTTTTTATGGAAAATAATAATAAAAAAATATGATCAATTTACTTCTTCTCCTCCGTTGCTTGCTGATGTGTCGCTCTGCTTCGAGGTAGAGAGAGAATGGCGGGGGCAACTTCATCAAGTTTGATATGGTCGCCATGGCAAGCGACTCTTCACCATTATAATAATAGGTTTCATCATGTCAAAGGTTATCCGTTTCCATGTCACGCTTTCCATCCTATTTGCAATTCTTTTAATTTCAAAAGACGTTTTTCTTCATCCATATTTAAGGACGACCATGTCATTATGGATTCTTCATCCTTCTCCAACAAGCAAGGCCGTTTATCAATGTCTGGTAAAAACCGCCTCCTCCCTTACCCTTATTCTCTCAAGTTTCTTCTCCTTATTTTGAGGTTTATTATGGTAGATTATTTTACTTTTTTCTTTTTTGAATTTGAACGTGTTGTAGGGTGTGGTTGCTCTTGGATTCAGGACAATTCAATGGTTCATGCTTCGGCTACGAAGAAATGCTCGGCGTTGCCAACAAAAACAGTGGATGTCTCTTCAGTTTCAGACCTTTTTGAATTCATATGCTCGGGTCCCCTCGTAGACAAGATCGGTATTACTCCTGAAAATGTTGGTCAGGCCATTGACAAATGGTTACTCTATGGCTCTCAGCTCTGCAGACTCTTTCAGCTGAATGAGCTTAAGCTCACCATTCCTCAGAAAGCTAGGCTTTACCATTACTATATACCCGTCTTTGTTTGGTGCGAAGATCAGATTGCCCTGCATAATTCCAAGTTTAAAGATGGAGATGATGTGCCTCCACTAGTGGTACGCTACTAATAAATTGTCTTTCTTTGGTTATTGACTCTAAATTAATAAATGGAGATGATCAAGATATGTGATGCAGATTGGATTTAGCGCACCTCAAGGATGTGGCAAGACTACACTTGTGTTTGCACTTGATTATCTTTTCAAAACTACAAAAAAGTACCATTGCCCCCATTGCTACAGCGGTTTACTTAATCTAAATTCCTAGTGATGATTCTTAGTACTAACTCAAAGCAATATATCTCAGGAAGTCGGCGACAATATCTATAGACGATTTTTACTTGACTGCACAAGGCCAGGTAAGACTTTACTTGTACTCTCTCTTGTCTGTTATTAATCTTTATTTATTTATTTATTAATTTTATTGTCTCAGGCTCAGTTGAGAGAAGATAATCCAGGAAATGCACTTCTAGAGGTCCTAAAGCTCATCTTCAATTTTCTCAACGTTTTGTCTTTTCTTCATTAGTTTGAAAATATCGTCATTTGTTTCATATATATATGTTTTCAGTATCGTGGGAATGCAGGAAGCCATGATCTTCCATTCTCTGTCGAAACAATAGAAGCCCTGTCTCAACTGACCAAGGACGGTTAGTTTCCATCAATACATGTGTATACTCTTGTCTGTTATTAATCTTTATTTTAACTTGTGAGTTTTTTTTGGTCATTGACAGACATGAAGATGAAAGTTCCTCGGTACGATAAGGTGATGAATCACCGCTTGATTTTATCACTTTGTAACATTAACACACAGAATGAAAACAGAGGAGCCAGGTCTTAACTTGTTGAGGTATTCCTGTTTGGCTGCAGTCTGCTTATAGCGGGAGGGGTGACAGAGCCGATGCAGAAACATGGCCTGAAGTTGAAGGACCTCTAAAGGTATTTGTATCTCAAAATGTTTCGGTTCAAAGTTGAAAATGAAACATGACCAACACTAAATTATGTTTGGTAGATTTCTCCAGGTTATTCTCTTTGAGGGATGGATGCTTGGTTTCAAACCTCTTCCTTCTGAAGTCGTTAAATCAGTTGATCCACAGGTTATCTCAACTCCCTTTAATACCACTGATTATTGTTAGTAATACAAAATGTATATATATCCTATTATAAAAAAACTCTCTTCTCTTTCTGTAGCTGGAGACAGTGAATAAGAACCTTGAAGCGTATTATGACGCATGGGACAAGTACATCAATGCTTGGGTCATCATCAAAATCAAGGATCCAAGTTATGTATACCGGTGGCGTCTTCAGGTATTTTATAATCTAATTAACAAACAAAAAACTCATTAGTTTTCGCTGTGTTTCTGATTAGTAACTTTTTTGCTTTGGTTTTTGGACAGGCGGAAATCGCCATGAGGCAGGCTGGCAAAGCCGGGATGTCAGATGATGAGGTATTGACATTCTTTAGACAGTTACTAGTCTTGTGGTTATTATGATACACATAGAAACAATGACTGTTGAAAACCTCTATCTAGGTGAATGACTTTGTGTCACGGTATTTGCCGGCATATAAAGCCTATCTTCCGACCCTTTACGCTGAAGGACCTACCGGGTCTGACCCTGACCGTGTCCTTGCCATAGATATCGATGAAGAAAGGAACCCCATACTCGCTACCTAATGACAGACACATGTTCTTCTCTTTGTATGTAAAAGAGATTAACACTCTACATCACACTTTGACATGCAATTCGTTACACTGTTGCGCGCGCGCACACATATATATATATGTACGTGGTTATAGTGGTTATTCCACTGATTTACTAATTAATTTATAAAAAATTAGAAAGAAATTTTTTTTTTAACACTGAATGTTATTAAGCCATGCAGGCAATGGTTCGTAAAATAGGAATTACAAAATAGTAATAGAAAGAGAGTTTAACATACATTAATAAAAATTTAGAATGTCGTTAGAAAATTTAGAACAACAATAAAAAGTATAAGTTTCAGTATATAGCAACGTAAAACTCAATACTTTCGTAAGGGTTGTTAATACATAGATTTTGAAAAAAAAAAAAAAATATAGAAATATTGCTTTAATGCATAGTTGCTCCATGTACTAATATATGATGATGGTCAAAGAAGTTAGTAACTTTTGTTGTCTCCATTTCTCTAGAGAATAACAATTTTATAATGGTTAGTCCACTAATTTAGGGAGTATACGATGTTTTACTAAATTAATTTATAAAAAAAATAAACGATGCTCATGTATCATGAAAGATAGTTTACCATATATTAATACAAATGTAGAATGTGGTTAGGAATTTTAAAACAACACTAAATATTATAGGCTTCAGTAAATAAAGCATTTACCAAAATTCAATATTTTTGTAGGGGTTAACACGTAGATTTTGAGAAAATTTTAAAAAATATGACAATATTGTTTTAATGCATAGTTGCATCCTGCACTAACATATGATGATGTTGAAAGAGGTTTGGAGCCTTTGTTGTCTCCGTTTTAAAAGAAAACAGCGATTTTATAGTGGTTATTTTACTGATTTAGGGAGTATTATGAAGTTTTACTAAATTAATTGATAAAAAATTATAACGATTCCCATAAACCATGAAAGATAGTTTATCATACATTAATACAACTGTAAAATATGGTTAGAAATTTTAAAACAACACTAAAAAGTTTGGGCTTCAGTATATAGAGCATTTTAACGTAAAATTCAATATTTTGTATGAGTTTATACATAGATTTTGAAAAAAATAAAAAATATAACAATATTGTTTTAATACTTAGTTTCATCCTAAACTAACATATGATGATGGTAAAAGAGGCTTGGAACCTTTGTTGTCTATGTTTCTCTAAAAAATAACGATTTTATAATGGTAAGTCCACTGATTTATGGATTATATGAAATTAACTAAATTAATTGATAAAAAAATTAGAAAGATGTCCATGTACCCTGAAAGAGAGTTTAAAATACATTAATACAAATGTAGAATGTGGTTAGAAATTTTAAACAACACTAAAAAATATAAGCTTCAGTATATAGAGCGTTTAACGTAAAACTCAATATATTCATAGCGATTTATAAAAATATTTGGATAAAAATTTAAAAAATATGAAAATATTTATTAATGGATAGTTGCATCTTGCACTAACATATAGTGGTTATTCCACTGATTTAGATAGTATTATGAAGTTTTACTAATTAATTGATAAAAAAATTAGAACGATTACATATACCTTGAAAGAGAGTTTAACATACATTAATAAAAATTTAGAATGTCGTTAGAAAATTTAGAACAACAATAAAAAGTATAAGTTTTAGTATATAGAGCGTTTAACGTAAAACTCAATATTTTAGAACACATAGATTTTAAGAAAAATTCAAAAAATATAGTAATATTTTTTTAATGCATAGTTGCCTCATGTACTAATATATGATGATGATCAAAGAGGTTTGGAACCTTTGTTGTCTCTATTTCTCTAGAGAATAGCGATTTTATAATTGTTAGTCAACTAATTTAGGGAGTATATGAAGTTTTATTAAATTAATTTATAAAAAAAATTGAACGATGCTCATGTACCATGAAAGAGAGTTTAGCATAAATTAATACAAATGTAGAATTTTGTTAGAAGTTTTAAAACAACATTGAAGATTATAGGCTTCAGTATATAAAGCATTTACCAAAATTCAATATTTTTGTAAGGGTTAACACATAGATTTTCAGAAAATTTCAAAAACTATGACAATATTGTTTAATGCATAGTTGCATCCTGCACTAACATATGATGATGTTGAAAGAGGTTTGAAGCCTTTGTTGTCTCATTTTTAAAGAAAATAGTGATTTTATAGTGGTGATTTCACTGATTTATGGAGTATTATGAAGTTTTACTAAATTAATTGATAAAAAATTATAACGATTCCCATAAAACATGAAAGAGAGTTTAACATACATTAATAAAAATGTAAAATGTGGTTAGAAATTTTAAAACAACACTAAAAATTTTGGGCTTCAGTATATAACACATTTACCAAAATTCAATATTTTTATAGGGGTTAGTTAACACATAGATTTTGAGAAAACTTCAAAAAATATGACAATTTTTTTTAATGCATTGTTGCATCCTGTACTAACATATGATGATGTTGAAAGGGTTTGGAGCCTTTGTTGTCTCCGTTTTTAAAGAAAATAGCGATTTTATAGTGGAGTTTTCACCGATTTAGGGAATATTATGAAGTTTTACTAAATTAATTGATAAAAAAATTATAACGATTCCCATAAATCATGAAATAGAGTTTAACATACATTAATACAAATATAAAATATGGTTAGAAATTTTAAAACAACACTAAAAAGTTTAGGCTTCAGTATATAGTGCGTTTAACGTAAAACTCAATATTTTGTATGGGTTTATACATAGATTTTGAAAAAAAATCAAAAATATAACAATATTGTTTTAATATATAGTTGCATCCTAAACTAACATATGATGATGGTCAAAGAGGATTGGAACATTTGTTGTCTATGTTTTTCTAGAAAATAACGATTTTATAATAGTTAGTCCACTAATTTAGAGATTATATGAATTTACTAAATTAATTGATGAACAATTTGAAAGATGTCCATGTACAATGAAAGAGAGTTTAAAATACATTAATACTAATGTAGAATATGGTTAGAAATTTTAAAACAACACTTAAAAGTATAAACTTCAGTATATAGAGCGTTTGACGTAAAACTCAATATTTTTGTAGAGGTTAACACATAGATTTGGACAAAAATTCAAAAAATATGACAATATTTTTTTAATAGATAGATGCATCATGCACTAAAATATGATGATGTCTAAAGAGGTTTGGAACCTTTGTTGTCTCTGTTTCCCAAGAGAATAACGATTTTATAATGGTTATTCCACTAATTTAGATAGTATTATGAAGTTTTACTAATTAATTAATCAAAAAAATTAGAACGATTCTCATATACTGTGAAAGAGAGTTTAACATACATTAATAAAAATTTAGAATGTCGTTCGAAAATTAAAAAGTATAAGTTTCAGTATATACAGCGTTTAACGTAAAACTCAATATTTTCGTAGGGGTCACACATAGATTTTGAGAAAAATTCAAAAAATATAGCAATATTGCTTTAATGCATAGTTGTTTCATGTACTAATATATAATGATGGTGAAAGAGGTTTCGAACCTTTGTTATCTTCATTTCTCTAGAGAATAACGATTTTAGATTGGTTAGTCCACTAATTTAGGGAGTATATGAAGTTTTACTAAATTAATTTATAAAAAAATTTGAACGATGTTCATGTACCTTGAAAGATAGTTTAGCATACATTAATACAAATGTAGAATGTGGTTAGAAATTTTAAAACAACACTAAAGATTATAGGCTTCAGTATATAAAACATTTACCAAAATTCAATATTTTTGTAGGGTTTAACACATAGATTTTGAGAAAATTTCAAAAAATATGACAATATTATTTTAATGCATAGTTTCATCCTGCACTAACATATGATGATGTTGAAAGGGGTTTGGAGCCTTTGTTGTCACCGTTTTTAAAGAAAATAGCGATTTTAAAGTAGTTTTTTCATCGATTTTGTAAATATTATAAAGTTTTACTAAATTAATTGATAAAAAAATTATAACGATTCCTATAAACAATGAAATTTAACATACATTAATAAAAATATAATGATTCCCATAAACCATGAAAGAGAGTTTAAAATACATTAATAAAAATGTAGAATGTGGTAAGAAATTTTAAAACAACACTAAAAAGTTTGGGCTTCAGTATATAGAGCATTTAACGTAAAACTCAATATTTCGTATGAGTTTATACATAGATTTTGAAAAAATCAAAAATATAACAATATTGTTTTAATACATAGCTGCATCCTAAACTAGCATATGATGATGGTCAAAGAGGCATGAAACCTTTATTGTCTATTTTCTGTAGAAAATAACGATTTTATAATGATTAGTCCACTGATTTAGAGATCATATGAAATTTACTAAATTAATTGATTAAAAATTAGAAAGATGTTCATGTACCATAAAACAAAGTTTAAAATACATTAGTACAAATGTATAATATGGTTAGAAATTTTAAAGCAACACTGAAAAGTAGAATCTTCAGTATATAGAGCGTTTAACGTAAAACTCAATATTTTCGTAGGGGTTAACACATAGATTTGGATAAAAATATAAAAAATATGACATTACTTTTTTAATAGATAGTTACATCCTGCACTAAAATATGATGATATTCAAAGAGGTTTAGAACCTTTGTTATCTCTCTTTTTGCCAAGAGAATAACGATTTTATAGTGTTTATTCCACTGATTTAGATAGTATTATGAAGTTTTACTAATTAATTTATAAAAAAATAGAACTATTCCCATATACCATGAAAGAATGTTTAACATACGTTAATAAAAATTTAGAATGTTGTTAGAAAATTTAGAACAACAATAAAAAGTATAATTTTCGGTATATAGAGCGTTTAACGTAAAACACATAGATTTGAAGAAAAATTCAAAATATATCAATATTGCTTTAATGCATAGTTATCTCCTGTAATAATATATGATGATGATCAAAGAGGTTTGGAACCTTTGTTGTCTCCATTTCTCTAGAAAATAGCGATTTTATAATGTTTAGTCCACTAATTTAGGGAGTATATGAAGTTTTACTAAATTAATTTATTAAAAAAATTGAACGATGTTCATGTACCATAAAAGATAGTTTAACATACATTAATACAAATGTAGAATGTGGTTAAAAATTTTAAAACAACAATAAAGATTATATGCTTCGATATATAAAGCATTTACCAAAATTCAATATTTTGGTAGGGCTAGATTTTGAGAGAATTTAAAAATATATGAAAATATTGTTTTATTGCATAGTTGCATTCTTCATTAATACAAATTTAGAATGTGGTTAAAAAATTTAAAACAACAATAAAGATTATAGACTTCAGTATATAAATCATTTACCAAAATCTAATATTTTTGTAGGGGTACACATAGATTTTGAGAGAATTTCAAAAAGTATGAAAATATTGTTTTAATGCATAGTTGCATTCTGCACTAACATATGATGATGTTGAAAGAAGTTTGAAGCCTTTGTTGGCTACTTTTTTAAAGAAAATAGCGATTTTATAGTGGTTATTTCACCGATTTAGGGAGTATTATAAAGTTTTACTAAATTAATTAATAAAAAAAAATAATGATTCCCATAAACCATGAAAGAGAGTTTAAAATACATTAATACAAATGTAGAATATGGTTAGAAATTTTAAAACAACACTATAAAGTTTGGGCTTCAGTATATAGAGCGTTTAACGTAAAACTCAATATTTCGTATGGGTTTATACATAGATTTTGAAAAAAATAAAAAATATTAAAATATTTTTTTAATACGTAGTTTCATCCTAAACTAACATATGATGATGGTAAAAGAGGCTTGGAACCTTTGTTGTCTATGTTTCTCTATAAAATAACTATTTTATAATGGTTAGTCCACTGATTTATGGGTTATATGAAATTTACTAAATTAATTGATAAAAAAATTAGAAAGATGTCCATGTACCTTGAAAGAGAGTTTAAAATACATTAATACAAATGTAGAATGTGGTTAGAAATTTTAAAACAACACTAAAAAGTATAAGTTTCATTATATAGAGTGTTTAACGTAAAACTCAATATATACATAGATTTATATAAAAATTCAAAAAATAGTAGAATATTTTTTAATGGATAGTTGAAGCTTGCACTAACATATGATGATGTTCCAAGAGGTTTGGAACATTTGTTGTCTTTGTTTCCTAAGAGAATAACGATTTTATAGTGGTTATTCCACTCATTTAGATAGCATTATGAAGTTTTACAAATTAATTTATAAAAAATTAGAAAGATTCCCATAATATACCATGAAAGAGAGTTTAACATACATTAATAAAAATTTAGAATGTCGTTAGAAAATTTAGAACAATAATAAAAAGTACAAGTTACAGTATATAGAGCGTTTAAAGTAAAACTCAATATTTTCGTAGGCAAAAACACTTAGTGCATGATTTAAATAATTTGCATAATTTAAAAAAAGAGACAACAAAGGCTTTGCAAGCTATGTATGTAAACTGAAGTTTTTATAAATCAAATTATGAGAATTCTCTACAATTATGCAAATTTGCACGAATTTTGTACGGTGTTAACACATAGATTTTGAGAAAAATTCAATAAATATAGAAATATTGCTTTAATGCATAGTTGCCTCATGTACTAATATATGATGATGGTCAAAGAGGTTTGTAACATTTGTTGTCTTCATTTCTCTAGAGAATAGTGATTTTATAATGGTTAGTCCACTAATTTAGAGATTATATGAAGTTTTACTAAACTAATTTATAAAAAACAATTGAACGATGCTCATGTACCATGAAAGAGAGTTTATCATACATTAATACAAATGTAGAATGTGGTTAGAAATTTTAAAACAACACTAAAGATTATAGGCTTCAGTATATAAAGCATTTACCAAAATTCAATAACACATAGATTTTGGAAAATTTTCAGAAAATATGACAATATTTTTTTAATGCATAGTTGCATCCTGCACTAATATATGATGATGTTGAAAGAAGTTTGAAGCTTTTGTTGTCTCTTTTCTTAAAAAAAAATAGTGATTTTATAGTGGTTATTTTACCGATTTAATTAAAGAGTATAATAAAGCTTTACTAAATTAATACGAATCATATATCATATTTTAGTTTAATATCTGCTTGTTTGATTATCTTCATGTGGCTTATAGGATTTACTTATTGACGACATGTTCTACTCTTGCAGAAAATACTCCTTCTGTTTCGTGTTGTGATCATATGCATTTATTGAGTAATTAATTTTTCTTTTACTCTTAAAATTTTCTTTTACTCTTAACTCATATTTTAGTTTAAAAATTTTCTTTTATCATTTTATTTTTTTTATTTTTAAAAAATTAAAAAAGAAACTAATAGGAATTTAGAAGATATCTTGCCGACTGTTTGAAAACCTGATTCTCTTTCTCTCTCTACTTTTGTCCACTTTTGTATTTGTTTAATATTTTTCAGATGCCTAAGGAGGACCTGCATGTTGGTGGTGTTCTCGTTGTAAATTCCTATAAGGTGAGTTGATAATATGAATTATATCTTGATTATACTTTCTGGTTACGTATGTCTAAGGTGTTACATAGGGATAGTGCGGTTCGCAATGCTATGTTACTATTCACATCATTTTGTTTTCTAGAACAAACAGAAAACTAAAATAATAAATCAAAACTTTATTTTTCAATTTTGTTAAACTGGAATGCATGATGCGGTCGAAATACCTGTGGAAACTTTTTAATATATATTTTTAAATTCCAAATAAAATCTGGAAAATTATACAAAGTTCATCCCAAGTTCATTAGATGATCTATTCGCTTCAAAGAAAATATACATATTGAAAATTTAATATCAAAAATAATTAATTGGAATTTAAAAAATATTATATTTGTACTTCATTAATATGTCACCTTTTAAATATTGTCCGCACTATTTATTTTACACTAACCACATGATGTAATTGATTTATGTAAACCGCAATTAAACTATCTCGCACTATCTTTTTTTTTTCTTCGCACTATCTATTTTAGTTATCATGTATTGCTCAAACCATTATTATCATTCAGAGCCTATGTTTACGTACTTTACGAGTTAAAAAGTTTCATTATTATTATTTGATATTTTTTTGGTTAAATGTGGTCGGCACTCAGTTGTCTGTGTGAGATTTAATGAAGCAGGAATATCTTGTCCGTCTTATCGATGTCGTCATGTTGGCAGGCCGGCCCTGCTGTTGGTGGTTTTTAAAAAATTCCAGCTAAAAATTTTTTTTGGTAAATTTAGGGACTTAAAAAAAAATTTTGGGAGATTTTTTCTATGTAATTTTTTCCAAAATTTTTGGGGATCTAAAGCCAATGTTTCGTTAGGCTTTGTCCAGGACCGGCCCTGCATGTTGGGGTTGGGGTTGTCGTGACTGATTTTAAAAATGGTTGTGCGTTTATCAAACTTCTTTTCATCTTGTGTATAGTGCTTTTTCAGTAAAAGTTTAAAGCCCTATCTATTTTAGCTATTTTACTCATCAACTTAAGCAATAATATATAGTAGTGCCATTAATTATTACCTTCAAATCCACGGCCAAAAAGGTAATAGCACATATATATTGCAATTCAGAAATCGTCGAACAATACATTTCTATATATCTCTGACTATATATATATAGGCATTTTTATAAGAAGAAATATATGCATTTGCGACGGTAATCCTATAGACTTGAGAAAATCCCATGCGTTAACGTTCTTGGACGTGTAAACATTGCTCGCTTCTTAGCTTGGAAGTACTGCACCAACATAAAACCTATGATGTTTATCAAATGTTTATAAGTTGATTAATTACATGTGACAAAAGAGTTATTACCTAACCCCATAGCATCCGCGGCTTTCATCAACCGCATACGTTTGCAAGACTCCACAAACATCCTACATAAATCACAATATAATCAACCCCAAGAGAAATTAGCGGCTCTCATCATAAAACATTAGTGTATTAGTATGCATAGAGTTTGATTAAAACGGGAACAGTAGTATTAGATCTATCCACACGGGTAACTCACATCCACGGGACATCTCCGACTAACATCCAGTCACCGTCCTTATCCTCGTACGTTGCCATAAACTCTCCGTTCCTCTCCAGCTCCGTCGTCACCTTACCTATATAAACCACCGTCAAATAAGAACTCTCCAACTAAATTTAGTAATTTACCAAAAATACCCTCAACTTAGTCTATCAAAAAGCCCGGCTGCGGAAAAAATATTTGTTTTTATCAAAAAAAAAAAAAAAAAAAAACTTAGTCTATCAAAAAGATAATAAGCTCTTCATTTTTCACTTACATATTGTTACTACACCCTGAAACATGTTTTCTAGAGCGGCAAAAAGTTGATCGTAGCAATTGTACATCTGAAGATCGACTTTTCTGAGATAGGCCGCACCATCCACCGCCACTTTCACGTACTTCCTCGCCCTTACCGTCCTCACCGGCGGCCACCCCACCAAGCGGTCGCTAAAACCAGGACAAATACGCATTAACGCTCGGTGAAACATGCATATATTTTTTTAAGATATGTTTGTAAGAATGAAAGTTTTTAATATGCCATACAAATTGTTGCATGCTATAGAATTGTTCACGTGTCTTTCCCCGAGTTTCAAATCAACGGTCTCGATGAAGCTACGCTTGTTTCTGGACTTTTGTCGGCCCTCCGATGCTATTATTGAAGTTCCCGGTAGGGCAAGGGTAAGCTCAGTTCCTCGAAGATCACCGGATTCCCTAACGTATTCCTCCGGCGACATTTTATCGCGTCGTAGTCTATTATATGTAAATAATTTAACAATAAAAGTGCGGAAAGTGACGAGACAAAATGGCACTAACTTTTGGCTTGAGTGTGATAAGTGTTTCGGGCTTTGGATTTTATAAGCGCCAGCTATAAACCTAGTGAACCTTACCTATAATGACACGTCTCCTGTAACTGGCGGTTTTGATATCTCCACGAATGCAAGTGAATAAATGGTGATTAGCCTCTGCTTCAAGTGCGACGTGGACCCATGCATTTACCGTTTTCTAAAACAAAAAGTCCTTTAGGTTATTTGCACTTAATAATTAGCAACTAAAATGTCTCTGAACCCAAAAACAAAAAGATTAGGTAATTATATGCACTTGATTAGCACCTAAAATGTATTTTGAACCCAAAAACAAAAGTATCCAAAGTGTCTTTGAAAGCAAAAAAAAAAGAAAGCACTTAAAGTGTCTTTAGAGAGTTTGCATCTCAGCTGCTCAAAAAAAAAAATGAGTTTGCATCTAAAGTGTCTTTGAACCCAAAGAAAAAAGTGTCACACCCATATCTCGCTTAACCGAGACGGCATGAATTCACATTGCCTTCACCAATAAAAATACTTAAATAGGCCAATGCAAATCTCATTCCCAAGGATCGAATTCAAATGTTTTACAAAAACGTACTAAAACGAATAGGAAACGCTTAAAACCAAATCACTAAGTCTTAAAATAAAATAACTTAAAGAAAACCAAACACCCGAAAACCAGCACCACACCGAGACGATCACTCCTGCACTTCCTCGAACTCACCTGAAAAAGAAAGGAGGGCTGAGTATTTCGACAAATACTCAGTGAGGGAAGCTCCAGGAGCCCCGAAATCAATCACCAACAATCATCACACAACATAGCATAAGCATCTAACTTTAACATTCAGTAAATCGAAAGCAATCAACAAGAAACGAGGATAAACCCCGGCGGTGCCAACAATGAGACCACGCCACCTAAATCGGTACCCGCGTTCCTCATGTTGTCGCGCGAGAACTTTCATGTTGCGTTGTCTCCACGACATCACGCTGTCTCACGCCTTCACGCAATCAAGTTACCGACATTGGTTCTCGCTTGATCCGCCACCATGTTCATACGTTCCACGTTGTCTCCACGACATCACGCTTCTACGTTACTTCATTTATAGGCACGCCGCATGCCCGCTTCGGCGATGAATCATGTCAACTCAAATGATTGCCACATAACCCAACAAGAAACGATGTAACGCCTGAGACATACATATATGTCATTCCACCACGTTACACCGGCACACATAGGCCTTAAAGCCTTTCTCTTACTCATTTACATCTCCCAATTATAAAGATATCATCCTCTTATAATAATAACCCCAATCAATACAATCATCACATTCAATCCTCAAACATCATTCAACCATATTTTAACAACCTTAGCAATAGATCTATGTTTTTCACACATCAAGCATCAAGATATTTATATATATCATATGTATAGTTATTTATATTAGTAGATCTATAGAAAGTAACAAATAAGGATGAATGATCAACCTAGACACTTCTACCATGATGAGATAATAATAGAAGGAGATAGAGATTGCAACAAGCCCTCACCTTAGCCTAGATCTGCGAGATGAGATGAGAGTTGATGTAGATCTGAGTTCTATGGATCCTTACTAACCAGATCTACAAGAAAAAGAGTTGGTTTCCACCCAAACCCTAGATCAGAGATCAAGAAGAAGAAAGAGATATGAGAGATCTAAAGAGAGTGATTAGGGTTTCCTTACCCTCACCAGTTGCTGGATCTAGAAGAAAAATAGTATAAGACTCAAGAAAACGACGAGAAGGGATCGAAACACGGCGAGATCTCCTCTCCGGTGAGATTACACGGTCGCCGGCGGTGCTCCGGTGACTCGCGGTGGCTCCGGTGGTGGTTTGGTGGCTGGCAGCTGCTCTCTCTCTCCAACTGGGTAGGGATTCGCTATGTTTTGAGTCTCTGGAGAAAACCTAAGGGGCTGCCTCCTTTTTATAGAAGAGGAAGGGGAAAACCCTAGGGTTTTCTCTACATGGGCCAAATCATCACGGGCCTTGTCACTAAAAATTGGGCTCGGGCCCGGGATGTGACAACTCTCCCCCACTATACAAGAATTCGCCCCCGAATTCACGTCAACCTCCTCTGGTACCTCATCACTCTAAAACAACTCTGGATAAAACGATCGCATCTGTGACTCTGGCTCCCAAGTCTCCTCACATATTCCATCTCTTTCCCAGCTCACACGGATCATCGTGGTCACTTTCCCTTGGACATCCATGTCTTTAATCTCTGAGACTTTAACTGGTTTGCTTTGAGCTGTTAAATTGCGACTAACATCTTCTGGTGGCTGCTGTAAAATCAACTCTGGTTCTCGAACAACTTTCCTTAGAACTGACACATGAAACACATTGTGGATATCCGATAACTCTTGCGGTAACTCAAGTCGATATGCTACTGCTCCAATCCTCTCAATGATGCGATACGGTCCTAAAAATCTTGGCTTCAACTTTTTCAACTTGCGGTACTCGGCTGTTCCTCGGTAGGTTCTCATTTTCAAGTATACTTCATCTCCTACTTCAAACTCCAAAGCTTTTCTCCTCTGGTCAGCATAACTCTTGTGCCGATCGTGAGCCTCTTTTAGTCTAGACTTGAGTAATTCCACCTGTTCTATGGTTTCCTTAACCATTTCCGGCTCTAAATCTCGTCTCTCCCCCACTTCTGTCCAACATAATGGAGTTCGACATGGTCTCCCATATAGAGCCTCATATGGAGACATCCCAATGCTCGAATGGTAACTATTGTTGTAAGCAAACTCTGCCAATGGTAGAAATTGGCCTCATTTTCCTGCCCAATCAAGTACACAGGCTCTTAGCATGTCCTCAAGTGTTTGTATCGTCCGCTCAGACTGTCCATCGGTCTGTGGATGATAAGCCGTGCTAAGGTGTACCTTTGTACCTAGTGCCTTCTGAAATGCCTGCCAGAATGCCGAAGTAAACTTTGGATCACGGTCTGATACGATACTTACTGGCACTCCATGCAATCGTACCACCGTTTTCAGATACTTTTGCGATAAACGATCTGCTCCATCAGTTTTCTTGATAGCTAGAAAATGTGCAGATTTGGTGAGTCTATCCACAATTACCCAAATCGCGTCCTTATTCCCAGTTGTTATTGGTAGCCCAGTAACAAAATCTATTGTCACCATATCCCACTTCCATTCGGGTAATGGTAACTCTTGTAAAAGCCCGCTTGGTAATTGTCTTTCTGCTTTAACCATCTGGCAAGTCTGACAATGCAAAGTCCAAGTAGCAACATCCCGCTTCATACCTTCCCAATGGTAATAGCGTTTCAAGTCCTGATACATCTTAGTGCTTCCTGGATGGATAGAATACTGAGAGTTGTGCGCCTGTCTCAAGATCTCGTCCTTCAGATCCTTACTATTCGGCACACACACCCTATTTTTGAATAGATAAGTTCCATTTGTGGTGGTGCGATATCCAACAACCTCCTTTGAAATCATTCTCTGCAATGACTCATCTCCTTGTTGAGCTTTACTGATCCTTTCTAACAAATCTACTTGATCTAAGGCATCCAATGCAGTTATCCTATCCTCAACAGTAGTAGCACATAACCATAAACTAGCCAAAGTAGCAACCAACTCTTGCACCTCTTTTGCCTCCGAGACGTCGACCTTAAGTATGCTGAGGGCGTCGGCCACTTGGTTTGCTTTTCCTGGGTGGTAGACGATATCTAGATTGTAATCCGCTAATAACTCTATCCATCTGCGTTGTCTCAGGTTCAGGTCTCCTTGGGTAAATATGTACTTCAAACTTTTGTGATCCGTGAACACTTGCACCTTCTCTCCATAGAGATAAGACCTCCAAATCTTAAGGGCAAACACAACTGCACCTAACTCCAAATCATGAGTCGGATAATTGACCTCATGCGGTCTCAGTTGTCTTGATGCATAAGTGACCACTTGCTTCTCTTGCATAAGCACACATCCTAGTCCCGTTCCAGAAGCATCCGTATAAACCGTGTATTGTACACCTGGCCTTGGTAATACAAATACTGGAGTTTGGGTTAGCTGTTCCTTCAGCCTTTCAAAACTCTTAGTACAAGCGTCTGACCACACAAACTTCACATCCTTTCCCGTTAACATTGTCATAGGTTTAGCAGTACTTGCAAATCCCTTCACATACTTCCTATAGTATCCTGCCAGTCCAAGAAAACTACGGACCTCAGTAGCACTTCCAGGTGTAGGCCACTTTGTAATGGCGACAATTTTCTCTGGATCCACAGCCACTCCGGCTTCAGATACAATATGCCCCAAAAACCCAATCTCTCGCTGCCAAAAGCTACACTTGCTTAACTTTGCGTACAACTGCTGCTCTCGCAACTTGTTCAATACTACTCTTAGATGCCAATCATGCTCTCCTTTGCTCTTAGAGTATACCAAAATGTCGTCGATGAATACAATCACACACTTGTCCAAGTATTCCCGAAACACATTGTTCATCAACTTCATAAACGCTGTCGGTGCGTTAGTAAGTCCAAATGACATTACTACGAACTCATAGTGCCCATAACGTGTCCGAAAGGCCGTCTTCCTTACGTCTTCCTCCGCTATCGAGATTTGGTGATACCCAGATGCCAAATCTATCTTTGAGAACCATGACGCTCCTTGTAGTTGGTCCAACAACTCGTCGATTCTTGGCAGAGGGTACTTATTCTTTATCGTCACTTTGTTCAATCCACGATAATCGATGCAAAGTCTAAAACTTTCGTCCTTCTTCTTGACAAACAGGACAGGCGCTCCCCATGGTTAGCTACTTGGTCTAATGAATCCCTTATCCATTAGATCCTCCAGCTGCTTCTTCAACTCAGCCATTTCTGTTGGTGTCAAGCGATACGGTGCCTTCGACACTGGTGCCGTACCAGGTTCTAATTCTATAGTAAACGCATCACCTCGCGTTGGCGGCGGTCCTGTCAAGGGTTCAAAAACATCGGTATACTTTGCTACAACCGGAATGGTGTCTAAGTCGGCTTCCTTATCTGATCCCTTGATGTTGATAGTGGCGAGATAAGCTTCACTTCCTTTCTCCAATAACTCTTCTGCTTGCATCATGGATATGATGGGGATTCCTGTACTTCTCTTTATCCCTTTGAAAACTATTCTCCCTTCAGTCCTAGGGATGTAGACGCGCGTCTTTGGGCAATCCATCACGACCTTGTGATATGTCAACCAATCCATGCCTAAGATCACCTCGTAGTGGTTTAACTCCATCTCCACCAAATTTTCTTTAAGCTCAATGCCTTCTATGACGATGGGGACATCCTCATACGTTCCAGTACACCTCATTAACTCGGTCCCTGCGGTTTCTATTCCTTTGGCGTTCGAAACGAACATGCCCTCAAAGGTCCAACACTTTGTCAAAGTGGGAGACACAAAACTATGTGTTGCGCCAGTATCAAATAAGGCATGGGCATTTATTCCCCCAACTAAAACCGATCCTACACAATTTGAACTATGTCTAAGTCTACTATACTTGGACCAAACAAGACTTATAAGTAAACATCTAGACTAGTAGGTATAGGAAACATACCAACGATCGGTTCTCCTCCTTCGTGGTCCCCGACTACGAAGGCTCGTCCAGCCACATCTTGTCTTTTTGGTGGTGGCGGTAACTGCTCATTGCGCCCAGCTCCCTGCTGCGGTGCTCCCTGCGCTGGCATACGACATGCATTCGAAGTGTGTCCTTCTCTGTTACAACGGTAACATCGAACATTCGGTGGGAATCTACAATCCTTTACGTGGTGTCCTTTCTTATTACACCTATGGCAAGTTACTCCTCCTTCACTTTTTGTGGCTTGTGGTGTATTAGTGACTTCCCAAGTTCGCTTGGTCGCCTTTGACTGAGTGCTCCTTGTAAGCTTGCTTTCTTCTTCCAAGCCAATCTCCTGTAAAGCTGTTGTCTCAACAAGTTCCGCAAAACGGTCATACTTCCTAAGGGAACACCTGTTCTTCAAATCAACCCTTAGTCCATTTATGAATTTTTGAATCAGGTCTTGCTCATCCATGCGTCTGCGGGCGAACCTTCTCAAACGATTGAACTCTTCCTTATACTCTTTCACTGTCTTGTTCCCTTGGCGCAGATTCTCAAAGTCGTTCTCCATCTTGTCTGTAGCCTCAGGGGGAACATACTCTCGGGTGAACTCATCCTTAAAGTCCTCCTAAGTCAACTCATATCGTCCTCGCGCTAATTCCACGACACCTTCCCACCATATCATGGCTTCGTCTTTCAAGTAATGAAAAGCCAATTCCCTACGGAACTCGGCTGGACACCTGGCTGCATCCAAGTTCTTCTCCAGCTTCCTCCTCCAGTTATCTGCAGAGGTGGCACTGGCCTTCCCACTGAAATGATCCATTTGCATGTCCCTCATGTACTTCATCACTTCCCAGTAGGTGGGTCCACGAACATGAGCTGGCACAAACGGTGGGGGCGGAGGCGGATGACGGTGACACACTCCAACACCCGGTACATACCCGCGAGCATCAGCCTGGTGTGGTGTTCCATCAGCGGATTCTTCACGCATTTGATCTCCAAAACGCTCACGGTATCTTTGCAACTCTGCCATCATTTCGGCATATCCTGCTGGTTGGTCACTCTGCTGACTCCCCTTTGTTGAGCTTCCACCATCAGTCTCAGTGTTAGTTCCATTCACACTTTCCACAGAATTGGTCGGGCTAGCTTCCCGAACCACACGTGTTGCAGTGCCTCTTCCCCTAGCGGTTCTTCTTCCTCTTGGTGCCATCCTGTTCACGCAAAACTAACACTTAGAACTTTTTCCTGTTTATGAATGACGAATGAATGAGTTCAAAGTAAAGGAGTGGTCTCGATGGTGCTATTGACTCTAACTTTTAAAATCCCCATTTATCCTTCTTTAAAATCCAAACCAACTTTAAAAATCCGAAAGTTTTTAAAGATCTTAAACTTTATTCCGATAGGAACCGGACAAAAAAACGTTTCCTCTCTACAGCCTCCCAGGTTAGGATCGGGGGCTCTAACCTCAGCTCTGATACCACTTGTCATACCCATATCTCGCTTAACCGAGACGGCATGAATTCACATTGCCTTCACCAGTAAAAATACTTAAATAGGCCAATGTAAATCTCATTCCCAAGGATCGAATTCAAATGTTTTACAAAAACGTACTAAAACGAATAGAAAACGCTTAAAACCAAATCACTAAGTCTTAAAATAAAATAACTTAAAGAAAACCAAACACCCGAAAACCAGCACCACACCGAGATGATCACTCCTGCACTTCCTCGAACTTACCTGAAAAGGAAAGGAGGGCTGAGTATTTCGACAAATACTCAGTGAGGGAAGCTCCAGGAGCCCCGAAATCAATCACCAACAATCATCACACAACATAGCATAATCATCTAACTTTAACATTCAGTAAATCGAAAGCAATCAACAAGAAACGAGGATAAACCCCGGCGGTGCCAACAATGAGACCACACCACCTAAATCGGTACCCGCGTTCCTCATGTTGTCGCGCGAGAACTTTCATGTTGCGTTGTCTCCACGACATCACGCTGTCTCACGCCTTCACGCAATCAAGTTACCGACATTGGTTCTCGCTTGATCCGCCACCATGTTCATACGTTCCACGTTGTCTCCACGACATCACGCTTTTACGTTACTTCATTTACAGGCACGCCGCATGCCCGCTTCGGCGATGAATCATGTCAACTCAAATGATTGCCACATAACCCAACAAGAAACGATGTAACGCCCGAGACATACATATATGTCATTCCACCACGTTACACCGGCACACATAGGCCTTAAAGCCTTTCTCTTACTCATTTACATCTCCCAATTATAAAGATATCATCCTCTTATAATAATAACCCCAATCAATACAATCATCACATTCAATCCTCAAACATCATTCAACCATATTTTAACAACCTTAGCAATAGATCTATGTTTTTCACACATCAAGCATCAAGATATTTATATATATCATATGTATAGTTATTTATATTAGTAGATCTATAGAAAGTAACAAATAAGGATGAATGATCAACCTAGACACTTCTACCATGATGAGATAATAATAGAAGGAGATAGAGAATGCAACAAGCCCTCACCTTAGCCTAGATCTGCGAGATGAGATGAGAGTTGATGTAGATCTGAGTTCTATGGATCCTTACTAACCAGATCTACAAGAAAAAGAGTTGGTTTCCACCCAAACCCTAGATCAGAAATCAAGAAGAAGAAAGAGATATGAGAGATCTAAAGAGAGTGATTAGGGTTTCCTTATCCTCACCAGTTGCTGGATCTAGAAGAAAAATAGTATAAGACTCAAGAAAACGACGAGAAGGGATCGAAACACGGGGAGATCTCCTCTCCAGTGAGATTACACGGTCGCCGGCGGTGCTCCAATGACTCGCGGTGGCTCCGGTGGTGGTTTGGTGGCTGGCGGCTGCTTTCTCTCCAACTGGGCAGGGCTTCGCTAGGTTTTGAGTCTCTGGAGAAAACCTAAGGGGCTGCCTCCTTTTTATAGAAGAGGAAGAGGAAAACTCTAGGGTTTTCTCTACATGAACCAAATCATCACGGGCCTTGTCACTAAAAATTGGGCTCGGCCTGGGACGTGACAAGCATATAATATGTCATTAGTTAGTGGATTTGCCATGCGAGCGGACATCTTCTAAGTTTTGATTTCTAGTGATAGACGACAGCAAATTATTAGCCTGATCTTTTAACTTATTGAGTTTAGCTCCACCTCATGGGTTTCGACTAAGATTGAGAGAAAGAAGAAAACACATTTTACATAATATCATAAGAAACAATATTGCAAGAAAAAAACGTTATCCTTATTTGTGGTTTTTCGTATTTCTTATATATGGCTTTACTTGCGTTCATGTCAATTTAGTTATAGATAATCTTATACGAAGATGGATAACTATAATCTTTAATATGCTAATAAATGTCGAAAATATAATTAATAAACAGAGGCAAAAAATCCATATATTAGTTAGTGTGTTGTCAATTTTAGTTCCATATATTCTTGGAGAGAGATCGCCGTAAAAATGTAGATGTAGTGTTCTTTTTTTTGTTCGAACGCTAATTTATTATGATATTACAATTATGATATGAGAAATACTATATAGATGATTCGACAACCGATAATACTATTTGTCTTATGAGGACCTATGCCTAACTGCATCACCTGAATTGTCTTATTAAGATCTACGCCTGACCAGATTTATTTGCACCATGCTGAAGATCTCTTATAAGTTTTTCTTCCGTAGTCTGTATAATTGTTTAATAAATCGTTATCTCCGGGACTTGAAACCTGAATTTCCTGTAATCTACAAGAAATTGCATAGTCTGAAATTCGAACCCTAAACATGGATATAGAACCTTTTAAAACTTAATTAATCGGTAGGTTACGGTGCTTAGTGTTCCATTTGTCTAGGCTTTCTTGTCAGTTTACTATTCGAATATTTCCATTTAAATGTCTTGAAAAAAACGTTCCACCAAGATATATCAGTTTTCACCGTTGATCACAATATAAGGCCATGATTATCTCTAAACCGTTTTTTTGGGTTTTTTTTTTTTTTTCTTGATTTAAAAAAAAAAAAAATTTAAAAAGTATTCAACCGTGGACCGCCAAGTGTCAGTGCGACCCGCAAACAGTACCAGAAACAACAAAACTTCGATCCTTCTTTGGCTACTTCTGTGACCGATTTTATCTTTTTGGTGGGGCCACCATCGATATTTTTCTTAGAATCTTCGCCTTAGAAACCGTGATGTTGATGCTCTAAGCTATTAGGCTAGTATATAATATATACACACACCTTATTAAGTTGACTACTTCCTAAATCAACAGAAGACTCTCGAAAGAACATATCCCTAGTATTAATTGATCGACAGTAATATTTGTCTGTATGAGATCACTGTTTTCACAAGTTTCAAATCTGATTCCTACTAACTCTATACTCTACCATAAGAAAGGAAAACACAAACGTTTTAGTCAGAGCGAAAACATTTATGACTGCAGTAGGGTCACGCATAACTCACGTGATTCTGTTTCTTCGCCGGGAAACATTATTGATTCACGATGCTTCATGTCACTATTCTTACGAGTTTTTAAGACAACCAAATAGTGAGTGGCCTATTGAATATACACGAGACGAACTCACCATTGCAAATCCGTGACCGGTAATACCGGTCAGCCGTTCTTTTTATATTTTATTTGTTTAATCAGTTTAAAACGCAGATGGAACAAAATAGTCTAGAATGCCAACAAGAGCTCTGCGGTTCATGAATTATTTTGTTTTGTTTTAACAGTGACTTATTAGTTTGTTATCATTCAGAACAATTACACTTGTGGTCACTTTTTACTGACGAGGAGATATCACGTTATCACAATCTTTCGTAATTACTCCAGCTCTCTAGCTATTATACAACCTATCTTAGATTCTTATAAGATAACGAGAGTAACTAAATGATGAAATTTGGTAGCTTAAATGTAATTATGAACGACCCGAAATAATAAAACTCAAACTAAAAATATATGAACCCCCATCCAATATGTACAAATACCCAAACGGATTATAGATGTCAATATCGAAACACAGTAGAAACTCTGTAAATTAATACTCGATAAATTAATAAACACGATAAACTAATAAATTTTTTCAGTACCAAGTTGTGCCGGCGTAAAATACTACATAAATCAATAAGATAACTAGAAAATTCCATATAAATAAATAGGCTAAGTAAAATTATAAATTAATAATTTTTATATACATAATTTTTATAAATATAAATTATATATTTTATTATTTGTTTATATTCACAGTTGTGTTTATTTCTATTTTTCTTAAGATTTCATAGTATTGTAATGGTATTCAATAAATTATATCAAAACCATATTTAAATTATATAATACATATTTCATATACATCAAATAATATAATAAAACAATATAAAAGTTGAATTTATAAATTTTACTGAATATATAAACATTGAAATCAACTATCTTACTATCTTTTTTGTTTAACAAAAACATTTATACTCTAAAATATAAAAAGGTTTAAAAGATTTTTTTTTTAATTAACAGCTCTATAAATTATTAAAATATTATATTCCCAACTTTAACAATTTATACAGTTTTTACTGTGCCTAAAAACTTGAAAACCCTACGAGTATTCAAACGCACAAGCCTAATCAAGAGCTGTAGCTTTCCATATCAATAAGTTACCAAATAACGTTATTATGATTGCAGAACAGAGTATTTGCGAAAAAGATGCAACACCACCCTAAGGAAAGGCTTATCAAATCAAAATTTTCCAGAGTTGTAAAACAGCTTAATGCTGAGAAAAGAAAATAAATAAAGTTAAAGAGTACAACATCAAAAAAGCTTGAAACCTCCTCAAAGTGTCGAGGGAGAAAACGAAAAGAGAAAAAAAAAACGCCATTTCTTTCTATGTGCCATTGTTCATCAGACTTGAGAAACCCAGCCTTATATAGAACAACAATTATACACATTTGGCATTGTTACAACTCCAAACATCTTTTGATCCACCACACCTCTGCGAGAGAGATTCACTATATCTCAAGTTCGATCCAGTTCTACAAGTCTCTCTTTTGTATAATTATCTCCCGGGTAGGTTTGCCTCTTATTGATAAAAAAAAAAAAAAAAAAGAGCTTCAGGTTGAGGCCGAGAGGCTCTTCAATGCTTCAAGTTGTCCATCGCTCAGTTCAGTCTGACCCATTGGATGGCTTGGTGTGTCGCCATTCTCATTGCTCTTGCGAGACGAGTTGTACACTGAATCAGGCATCACAGAGCTGCGCTTGCCTTCAAAGTAAGTTGAACAGGGAAAATACTCTGTGCATCGTGCTTTCCATCCTGCAATTGTATCCAAAACCCGGCTTAATACTTCTAAACCCTGAGGACCTTAATATCATGGAAGCTTGCTCCGTTCATAAGACCAACCCAAACGCAAAAAAATGAAAATGCAGCTGCAGACAGAGTCATAACGGTACTACTTAATGGGGACATTCATAGTGGAGATATTTAATGCTTACTGGAGGCAGCTTCTGAGTCAAGAAGAACTGTGTCTAGAAGCTTATGAACTGCTATACAGTCTTTGAGTTTCCACTCTCTTGCTAGTCCTAGAGCTCCGTTTCTGCACATGGACAACGATTTTAAACATACGAACAAAACAGAGAGAGCCAGGAACCCTAAGGTCAAGGAACATTACAGTTGAACCACTTCATTGGTTGAGTCTTCAATTATTTTGATAGACTCGGTTTTCTTGCTTGGATCTAAAAGGTACAACATTTCTGCGTACGCAGCTCTGTGCACCAAAGAATCTGCAAAATTGATATGCAGACGTAAACACCTTTTTAAGAAATAATCAGACAGTGTCATACCATGTAATCAATTTGAGACGTACCTCCGTGTCTAGCAAGAAACTCTTTGTTTGCCTCCCCTAGTGATTTATTTTGCAATTGACTACAACGTAAACAAATGGAAAATTTATCACACAATTGATATACATCATCAACAGTAAGATTGGATAATAGTTTTGAGTTGGTCACCTGATTGATGGGCGCTCAGCCTCAAGGACACTCCAACGAAGTTTCTCAGCTTCAGTCGTTGGAGCACTTGTCGATCCTGTCTTGAGAAAGAATTTAATCTGCCATCCAAGTTCAAAAGCATAAACCAAAATGAAAACATGACTAGCTACTCGAAGGGAAAACATTATTATCCCTTCTCTCTTTGCATGATTATGCATTCTTTAGAACACACGAGTAGCACAGATTTCATACCAGTGAACGATGTGAATCAGGGTTCTCCGCGTCCAGTTTAAGCAATTGCTTGACAGCCTGCAAAAAAAAAAGAGAAATGAGACGGCAAAGCCCTTAGGTTACTTGAACAAAGGATATTATAGAAACATGAGCTTGAATATGGCCACTAAATGAGAAATTAGTTACCTGGAATGCAAGCAGAAATTTCTGTTTTCTCATATTAACCTCAAAAGAAAGTAGATGAGTCTCCAAAGAATTAGGTGAATGCTTCTGGAGAAGTCTCAAGTATTTTGAAGCCTCTGCCATTGGCTCTTCCACCTGTACAGATTTAGTTTTCCAGTAAGCTTCTGATAAAGTTAATACTCATAATAAATAATTATGGCCAAGACCACAATACATGAAGCAAACAAAAACCTGAAGTAACTTTTCCCCATGAGGATCTGGATCTACAGGTTTCACATTTCGTTTGCCAGACTTGGAGACAACACTGGCAGTTGATTCTTCACTCTTACCCTCAGCTTCCTGAAACGAAGAAGACCACTCTTAAGCCACCAAGGTGTCAATTCACTCGACAAAACACTGAAAATACCTACTTTCTTTGCTCGGGCTTCTGCCTTTTTCTGCTTCTTGATTTTCTTCTTCTGAGCAGAAGCCAACTTGGACATTTCATCTTCTTCGGCAGTTGATTTCGGAGAATCATGCAATTTCAGGTAGCACCTGAATATCGAGCCGAGAGGCAAATGTGACTACAGTTAAAATGGAATCTACCATGCATCCATACAGTAGTTGGATTACATTTGTGCAACCAAGAGTTTACCTGATAGCTTTGACTGCTGCTTTGTGGAAATATGGGAATGAGTGCAATCGGTCTTGGAACTTAAGCATGTCAACATATGAACGCAAAGTCATCTTTCTTAAGCAGTACGAGTGGAAATCAAATTGATCTTCATGAATGTCAGAATAGTGCTTCTCCACAGCCAAAAACTTCTTAAGGGCACGTCCAAGATCACCCTGACGGAAGTAGCTATCTCCAGATGCCAGGTCATACCTTTTTACGAAAAAAATAAATAAAACAGTCATCAGAAAGACATCTGAAATGTCAATTTTACTTCAGCAAAATTACTCAGTCTTCTAGAGCCGTACCACATGCACTGCATGTCATGAAGATTGTTGATCTGATCCCCCTCTTTTGTAAACAAAACAGCAATTTTTTCAGCCAAGGCCACCTACACAAGAAACGAAGAACTAGTTTTGAGGCCTAACCTCATCGAAGTCTACCCCAAAAATATATTACATGAACAAAACCAAGATGTAAACCTGATTTGCTTGCAGCATACGCTTAACACATTCACTGTTTATATAGCGATCTGCTAAGTCCATGCATCTAGCTTCGTCAGCAAGTGCAGCAGCGGCAGTCAAATCTCCCGCATGCTTCATTATTCGGCTCTGTTGACAGAAACCAGTACAATGGTTAAGAAGAAACAAGAGTCCTCAAACAAAAAGATAATCTGATACATGGTGTGCACAAATCATTCAAATTATGTTAACAGTCGCTATAACTAGATGGATCAAAACTTTACTTTTTCGGTCAAGATACCTTAACGGAGTATAGGTCAATCACTGTCGGCGTATGAGCAATAGCCTCGTCAATTTTACCAAGGGCAACATCATATTGACCACGCTTGTCATAATGCTGCATTATGAAAAGTGAGTATCATGATTAAATATACAAAAATACAACCGAAAGTTATTAGTTATAGTAAGAAATTCAGACAGATAGCAACAATGAACCTGAGCCAAGAAAAACAATGTCCACAACAGAGTTGATGGGGGCTCTTTCACATCACTGCACCAATTAAGAATTAATCATAATAAATGATTAAGCAAATCATTAATTTGATAACATTTCACCGTTAATTTAGTATAAAATAAGAATTTCATAAATAATTCACTTGTATACCTTCCTGGGTAACTTCCAGTAGTCCTAATCGAATTTTCCATCTCAATAAGTAGTTGCTCCAATATATCAGGCTGGGCATCAAAATATACAAAAAAAAAAAAAAACAGTAAAACAAAGTGAAGCCAGATACAAAGAAATTTGCGACAGCATTCTCAAGGACAGAGCAGGGAAATTAACCTTGCGAGGGTGATCATATAGCGAAGAGAGATCAGAAAATAATGAAGGAACACCCTGAGACAACCATCAAGATATATAAGAAGCATGTTCTATTAGAGATTGTGAAACAAAGAGACTCAAGGGCATTAAAGGATACCTTTGTCAACAGAGGTTTAATGTACTTTCCTACAGCCTTCTTAAAACTTTCATCTTGCAGAAAATCCAATGGTATCCTCTGAAAATGGGAAATAGGGAATAACTTAGTATCGCTGAATTTATTTATCAGCACCCACAAAATATCAGAGAGAGCAAAATGGATAACCGGTAAAGGATATTTAAAAATGTACTTTACTACAGGCACTAATCCGCCTTCTCTCACCTTAACAGCGGATGAGCGAGTGTACTGCTCGCTTAAAGACTGGTACAATGCATTTAACTTCTCCATTTGGTCTGACGAATATTGGCCATTTTCTGAATACAGTTCAAGACACTTCTGGAGACCTTCATAATATCTGAAAAGTACAGAAGGCACTATTTCTTTGTTTACCAGAATTATCAGTACTCAAAAAAATATATAGACGCCTTTGAGAGTGTCATAGGAAACAATCGTCAACTTCTAAACAAAAAAATAACGAAGCGGAGCATATAGGCATGAGTCGCGTGTAGGCCTGGGTTCGCGGGTCAACCCGCCCCGCACGACCCGCCAACCCGCGGATCGTTTCTTTTTTTTAGTTAAAATTTTGACCCGCTCAATCCGCAAAGAAATAAAGTAATACCCGCACCCGCCCCGCTTTATTTTGCGGGTAACCCGCGGGACCCGCGGGTTATATTTTTAATTAAAAAAATAATTATTTAATTAGTTTTTCTATAAAATAATATATTTATAAGTAATTTTTTATATTATTTTTTAAAAATTTAATTATTTTAAAAAAAAATAATTATTTTTCTAAAAAAAAATCGAATTTTACAAAAAAAAAGATTTTTTTTTTATTTTTTATTTTATTTTGCGGGTTGGCGGGTATCCGCAAATCAAAATCCACCAACCCGCACCCGCCCCGCAAAAAATAGTCTTAACCCGCACCCGCACCCGCGACTTGATTTTTTCAAAACGCTCGACCCGCACCCGCCCCGCGGCGGGTCAAATGGGGCGGGCCCCGCGGGCTTTGATTTAAATTCCCAGGCCTAGTCGCGTGACAATAGAAGCAAACAACGAAAAATACACAGCTAGACTTGGAAGTGGAAAGGAAAAAAAACCTATAATTGTCGGGGTTAATGGAAAGCAACACCCTGTAGAGTTTCTTGGCTTCTTCTAGACGACCAAGCTTCGACAAGAGAGATACCTCTTGTTCTTTGTAAGACAACTTATCAACCTACATACAACCACAAGAGGAAGGTAAATCCACTATATGCTTGTATCCTATGACCCAGATATATCATTACAATAAGCTTCAAAAAACTTACTATTTTCGACTCTTTTCTGTGCAACTCCTCAAGAGCTTTGTCAAAAGCTCCGCTCTCCTCAAGTAAGGAGACCTGGAAGAAATAGAACCAGTTGAGATTTCTTGCAGGTACACATATCAAAACTGTGCTAATGCCAAATAACAACAGAGGCTTCATGAAACTGTTAATGGCAAGCATGGTTTTCCAGGAATAAAAGCCTATAGAGATAAGAGTCCACGTATGATATTTGTATATTTTTTTCCTGATACCTTGTATAGGATCATTTCAGTGTGTTCACATAGCTCGTTCTCAGGAGGATAATCATCCTCCAGGGTACCTTCAAACGCTTCCAAAATTTCAACAGCTTTAGAAGCACTGGTTTGAAGAAGAAGAAAAAACATGCTTAGAGGTCATGGTGAGCTCTTGTTAAATGAAAAGAAAAAAAAAAGTAACTACCGTTTAGCTGACTGGAAATGCATAAAATTCTACAGTATACTGTTCATTGGTAGATTACTTCCTAAAAGTCTAATGTAATAAGATACATCCCAACAAAGGTGTAGTCCTTAAAATGTACAAGACTACATTTGAACATCAAATAAATACACAAGCGAAGAGTCCAAAGAAGAAGAACTAGAATTCCATTCAAATGAGTAAAGAAAAGGAAAGGAGCATAACATACTTTGAGTTTAAATGCTGGGAGACTGCAAAGCCAATCCAGTTCATTCGATGATTAGGCTTTAAAGTCAAAAGCTGCTGCCTGGTCTCAACAAAACCAGATAAGTCCCGCATTTGTGCCTAGGAATTAAAAAAAGAGTATACGATAAGATTAATTATTGAAAGCATCAACAGAGAGATTAACACTGGAAGGTGATTACACAAAAAAAAAATAACGATAAAAGTATGAATTTGCCATCTAAGAAATTCTGGTAAATCCATTTTCCCATAATTACCTGCAAGAGTGAGAGGTCTCTGAGTATTTCAAGGTTATCAGGATCTATTCTAAGAGCATTTCGGTAGCACTTGATGGCCTCTCTATACTCTCTGTCTGAACGGTATAGGAGACCAAGTACATGCCAGCAAACATGGCTTTTGATGTCATTCTGCACGGAACAAATAAAAGTACAAATTCTATATTACCCTGAAAAATCATACAATGTCTAAGGATTGATGTTATGTTATGATAATCGAAGAGCAACCTTGACTCCAAGCCGAACAAGCTCATATGCTTCAGTTTTGCGGTCCATACAGTTTAGAGTCAGTCCTTTCATCGATAAAGTCTCTGAAAATCACAAAGAATAAAAGAAACAAGTCTTAAAAAGAAGGGAAAGCAAAACAGAACAAATCTCAACTAACAAAAAATAAACAATACAAAGCATCTATCTCCTAAGCTTATTCAGAACATGATCGATCATACGCTACAAGCCTTATACTAAGAAATTAGTTTACATGCTTTTTGCTTCGCTAGGAACAAATAAAATTACGCTGATGTCCAGAGAGTTGCAGAGTGAGAGGGCAATAAGAAACTTAGCATAAAATTTAGAAGAAGAAAAAAGAAAGAGGGTTTAATGTTTAAAGAAAACTCAAAACTCACCGCCATGAGAAGGAAACTTTTTTAAGATGGCATCAGCAGCCTTGAGTCCTTTCTTGTACTGCTTAGTCTCATAAGATTTCTGCATTATAAAGATCACTCAGGATACTGTTGAAAAGTAGATGTGAAAAATAAAAGCTATGCTCAAGTATACTCTTAGTAATATGACTAAAGAGCAATTGGGAGACGAAAAGGGGCATAATCATATGAACAGTGTGATGAATAAGCTTATATATGAAGCGATCAAGGTCACTAGAGTCTAGCAATAGCCTATATAGTCAACGCAGTTGAAGCTAGTAGCTTGATGAGGAATAAAAAGAACTAATCGTGTTCCAATTTTAGCCAGCAGCTAGAAACAACACATCGCATACACCGGAGAGAGCGAGAGAGAGAGAGAGTCGGAACATACGACGATGAGCTTGAAGAGGTTAGCCTCTTTAGTAGGAAGCGAAGCCCCCATTTTCTTACTCTTACTCAAAGAGCTCGCGACGAAGAAGAAGGAATGCCGCACTATCCGCTTCTCAACCCTACGTGCAGCGGAACAAAGAAGACGACACTTTCTTAACCAACAAAAATGGTCTTCAATCTTCAGTTATCATCCCTCCTAACCATTTCGGTACACGTTTCCGGTTTCGATTATTCTCCTCCGGTTGGCATATAAATTAATTAATCCTTTTATATTTATATGAGAGTCTAATAAACCGGAAACAACCTTTCTCGACTCGAACCGAACAAACCGAATAAGCCAACGTATTGAGCTCTTCGTATGCTGCAAGCAAAATCAAACAAGTTTGATCTGATGAGACTCTAAAGAAACCGTTCATCTAAGCATTCTCTATCTCTTCTTCGCTCATTTCAACCGTCTTATCTTCAGTCATTTGTCCACTATGAGGAGATACGATCTAAACCTACGCAATGTGGTTACTAGCTTAGAAACCATAGCCATATATATATTGCTACTGAATCTAGAACACACATAAAACATGAGAAAACTGTTATTGGCTTAAGCAGAAAGCGAGGAACCTGCTTCTCTCCATCCTGGTCGAGACTCGAGAGAGATGTGTCAGAGTTTTTATAATCAAATACATTTTATTTTAGCTTTCAACAAAAGTGGACGTGCCGGAGTGGTTATCGGGCATGACTAGAAATCATGTGGGCTTTGCCCGCGCAGGTTCGAATCCTGCCGTTCACGTTTTTTAACCAATTTCTTTCCCTTCACATTTTTACTATTTTGCCCCTTGGACACTAAACGTGAAACCATTTGTACATGTGACATGCATGTCTTATAACTACAAGGAGCTCGTTGAGCTTAGACACAAATGCATGCACTAAACTACTGAAGAAGCGTTGAAGCTGTGAGGAGAAGAATGAGGTAAATTTTTTTTGGGAGTAATTTGCAAGTTTTTGTACAGTTAAAAGCTTTTTGAGTTTTTTTCCGAGCGTGTGCGCCTTGTGACTTGTGAGGTGTTTAGTTGAAATGGAATAAAAATAGTTTAAAAAAAATACAAAAGAAACTACTGAAGAAGCTTAGGATCTTTATCGGGGTCTCTAACCCGTGTCTCTTACCTTAATTACAATTAAAAAAAAATGAAAAATAGAAAAGGAGAAAGACACCTCTCTTAAACAAGCCCCGCAAGGGACTGTTGCGTAGAGACAGTTGAAACAAGACTGGGTGAAGGAGAGGTGGTGTTTCGGTTGTCTCTCTCTCCAGTCCTCTCCTGGTGGGTCGTATCTTCTCCGGCTCGTCTCCCTCGGTTGATATGGCCGGCGATCTAGGTCAATAATCTCAACGAAAAAGTTAAGCTCGATGGTAATATCTTCTTCTTCTTATATAATTTTGATTATTCTTCTTCTTTCTACTTATTGGAACCCTAATTACAGAGCTGAAGAAGTCGCTGAACGCAGTGTTCTCGCGGTTCGGGAAGATAGTGGAGGTGTTGGCGTTTAAGACATTGAAGCACAAAGGGCAAGCTTGGGTTGTGTTCGACAATCCCGAACCTGCTTCCAATGCTATTTCCAAGATGAATGGATTCCCCTTCTACAACAAACCCATGGTACCCCTTTTGATTTGAACATCCAATTACACTTTGCTGATGAATCATTGAGATGTCTTTTGGCTGCTATTGCATAATTAGGTGTTGATTTCACTTTAGGAAGTCTCTGTAGGTGATTTTCTACTTGTAATGCAAGTCATATTAGATATATAGTTGTTGTGGTGTCTTGTTGGGTTATTGAAGAAAATTTATTTTTAGGTCGATGAATCATTGAGATGCCTTTTGGCTCACTTTAGGAAGCTCTGTTGGTGATTTTGCTACTATTGTTTTTTGGTTTATTGAATAAATTGGAAGTTTTGGGTTGTTTTATCTCTTTTCTGAGATATTCTCTCATACTTATGATCAATCACTTTGATGTATCATATCAATCTTCTTTCTTTGCAGAGAATACAATTTGCAAAAAGAAAATCAGATGTTATTGCCAAGGCCGATGGTACTTTTGTTCCTCGCGAGAAACGAAAGCGACAGGAGGAGAAAGGTGCGTGAGACTTGTTACTCTTTTTTTGTTACTCTAATCTCTGAACTAACTCTAACCTCTTAGGTCTTTAGTTATTGTAAGTCATGTTAAGATAGTTTATGAACGTGGTGTAAGTCATGTTAAGATAGTTTATGAATGTGGTCCATTCAAATTTTATATTAGAACTTGCATTGTTTGTCGCTTATTATTTGGCTTTGCTGTACTGTCTAATTACAAATACTGTTTGTTGCAGCAAATATCTAGAATGTGCAAGAAATTTAATTCATTACAGTACTCGTGCCGCTATTGGTCTGTCAAGTTTAGACAACAACAACAATTTGTCTCTTCTTTCTAACATTGACTCAACCATTAACCTGATTATTAAGAAGAATGTGAAGAATATTGTGGACGTATTAGGTTTCTTTAATCCCAAGTCTTTGGTTTACCAATGAAATGGATTCAGACGGTTCGAGTCAAGCCTAAGATAGATCGATATTACAGAATCTACTTATTATATAATAGATTGTAAACATCGATTGTTACAAAATTTTATTGTTTGTTGTGTTGGTTTGTGTTTATTGATGCTCAGTTATGTTTATGTCTTTGTGTCGTCTGATGGTTAGATGAAATACAATTTTTATATGTTCGGTCTTTGTGTGTTTAGGATCAAATACATTTTGATATGTTCGGTCTTTGTGTGTTCAGGTGAATGGATCAAGAGACTTGAGGAAGGGTCATCAGAGAGAGGAGTACGCAGCAATACAGGTTAGAGTTTCTCTCTTTCGTCTGGTCTGTAATGAGATGGTGTAGCTTCTGTCCGAATTGAATTTAGGGTAATTAATTGTTGTCTCACAGTAATAATGTATGTTTAATTGTTTTCATGTTTTTATTTAAAAATGTATCTTTAAAATGTTATCTTTTACTATGTTTTATTTAATAATTTTTTAAAAAAATTTAATAAAAAATGTTTAATATTATTTTATTTTTAAGAAACCTTAAACAAGAGACTTGCAATGGAGAGACAAAAATCTCAAGTTTCTTAACTAAATCTCTTAATCAACTTTATTTCTTAAATACTATTAAAAATCAATTAAGAGACCTTTAATGGGTATATAGGATAAAGATGCTCTTACATGGCGAGGGAACATCCTATTTACTCTGAAACTAGATAGTAACCCGCACTTTGCGCGGGATAATAAGTATATATTAATGTTGAAATTATATATTATGATTATGTATAACATAAAGTATATTTTAAGCGATAGTTAGATAGAACTAAAAGTATGATTGTTATAGGGGCGAAGCTAGAGACTTTTTATAATGGGTTCACTAATATTAAAATTTAATATATGGTGTTTGCAAGTTTGAGAAGAAGCTTTGGAAAATAATATTTTTATATTTCGCCTATCACGTTGTAGTAGTTATGGACTTAGGGTTTAACACATAACATCGAAAAAAAGTGGATGAATAACATATTATAAGCAAAACAATAACTGTGTGAAATGAAAAAGCATAGCTCCTTTAAATTCAAAAAACATAGTTGCATAATAAAAGAAATTGAAGGTTATTTGACCATCTAAATTGTAAAGGTTGTTCCAGATGCGACCAACACGTGAGACTTGCTGGTGGTTCGTTCCTGAAAGTTTCTTCTCATCTTCAAGGTCGTCTAATGCAGAGCTCTCATGACGGCGAAAGTGGTGACACTCGCATGCTTATATTGCTTGCTCGAGAAGACTAATACACTAAGCCGAAATGATTTACAGTGATTCAGTCTCCTCGAAACAGAGATCATCTCATCGAGCAGTAACAAAACCGAATACGACACATTCATCTAGAAATAGATTTTCAACGTCCTCTTTCAGCAATGAGAGGCGGTTTTCGAGAACGCGAGTGCTCTGCTAAATGCATGAAAGCAAGTATGGGGAAAAGAGTTTTTTCGTTAACACTTGGCATCATATTAAAGTTTCATCGCTTTGTCGTCTCTACGGATCTGTCGACTTAATAGCGATAGCTCAGATGGGTTAACGTTTTTAACATAAACGTATCGCTTTGTCGTCTCTACGGATCTGTCGACTTAATAGCGATAGCTCAGATGGGTTAACGTTTTTAACATAAACGTATAGATGAATAAAGAATCTTAATTGATGCTATGATTATATTGAGAGGATTGATAAATCAACTAATCGAACTTGAAGTTGAAGGTTTATCGTCGAAAAAAATATAGATTGTATGAAGTTATTTTAAAAAAATGTTAGTGTATACGCATTAAATCCACAGTTTTAGTGAGAAACGTTCTCTGCGTGACACCTAAACGTTCTCTGCGTGACACTTAAACGTTTTATTAAATAAAAGTCATGTCACCACGTCACATTCCTTGCCAATAAATTTTTAAGATAAGTTTTAAAAATTTCTCCTTTAATATGCATGGGATATCATGCTTCGTCCGTCATGTCCCATTTTCAACCATTCACAGACTACTGTATATGCTCTTCTTATCTTTCTCTCGTATTGCTACTATTTTCTGCTCTAAGTTCTAGAACCAATTAGTTTGAATACCACAGGGTCAAACACATGTCAATATCGTTATTTGCATTAACTCTCCCTTCTTTGGCCGTAAGCTCTTGTAGACCTTTGAAAGTCGATCCCGAAATTTCAGGAGTTTTTTTCTTGAATGTTACGCACTGTTAATAGTAAAACCATAGCCAGTCGTCATGACTCATACACGCGGTATAGTGAGTCATGCTTAGAGCATCTTCAAAAAAAAACTCTATTTTGAAGTTTTCAAAATTTTATATTTGAAGTTAGTGTTCTTCTCCAAAAGTAAAACTTCAAACTCAACTTCAAAACTATTTATATTTTATAATATGGTCTTTATATTTGTCATAACTAATTTGAATTCATAAAACTTTTGTAAATAACTAGCACATATATAAACATATTACAACAATATTAATTAATAAAATATTCTATTAAAATTTTAAAATTTAAATAAAAATAACTTAATTAATATTAAACTTCAAACAAAATACCATATTATTTCATAAAATGATTTTCGTAATGCATATATGATCTATTAGTGCATATCGAATTAAAAATGGCTCTCCTCATTTTTACTTTGTAGATTATGAGCTAAAAGTTGTAGAAATCGGGTAATATTGATACTTGTAAATACAAGAGACCGGAATAAGAAAGTAAAAGAGAAACATAAAATATTGCTAAAAGACTAATTTCTTTTCGATGATATTAATACTTGTGAATATATTCGATATGAACAAGAAAGAATTGTACGAAAAAAAACATCAAAAGCAACAACAACAACCATCTTCAGTTACACAAAAAAATTTGGACAATATTTGAAAATTTTGAAGGTTCCGGATCAAACTTACCTGACTATTAGTGTTGTTATAATATTTAAATTTGTGTAATAGTTATGTCTTCATGTAATTTTTTTAAATGTTTTTCTTAAGTTTTTTTTGTATATTATTGTTGTCTAAATCTAGTTTAAAATATTTTAAATCTTATTTTAAAGTTTTATTTAATTTTATGTGTAAAATTTAAAATATGTAAACAAAATTTAAAATATTTATGAGATATAATTTTTTTAAGGATTAAAACAATAAATAAAAAAATATTTATGAATCATAAAGTTGATGTGTGATTGTAAAGATCAAAATACAAATAAAAATATGAAACTTTAAATATAGAATATCTTTGGATATGCTCTTTTGGAAAGAAAGAAAAAACACAATGGCTTTGGCATGTTCTGTGTCCGCTTTTCTCGCTTGACTTTAAGCATGTTCGTTTGACCGCCGTGTTGTCGTTCGTCCGTTTGTCCGACGCTATTAATATAAAAGCATGTTTTCTATCAGCTAAAATCTGTTGATTTACCATCATATTTTTTCCCGTCGTCGTCACTTTAGATGTTGTAGCGACAAACAAAGTATATTGGGGTATTTTGTCATCCGCTTGTCTTCCTTTACTACCATTTAATAAATCGTATTGTCAAACTTTTCCCCCCAAAGTAAGATAAACAAACTATAATGGCGTTTCTTTACCTAGGTTAACAAGCAAAACAATATACGAAAGTCAGCTAGACTTGGCGTCCAGGAAACTGACCTTTAAAAAAATAAAGTTGATGTATGCATGCTGATGAGGATGAAAATAAATAATTGTTACGCGCACTTTAAAAAGAGATACAATTACCGGCGGTAGAAGATATAAAATCCACGTCAGCTAAAGGATAACTATCATAATTCATAATGGATATAAAGAATGTATAATACCTAAGGAAAATTAATGAGAGCTTATCCTCTACGGCCTTCTTTATTTTGATGTCGACAGCATAAATATCCAGTTTCTATTTCTTTTTCAGGGCAGTAAAATACCACTTGTATGGGCAAATCTTGTCTTCGTAATATGTCATGTTGTATGCAATGATACACTAGTTGTATTGAGTCTATTTGCAAAAAAAATTTTGATAGTCATTGACAACGAGTTAAATTAATGCATCCCCTGTTCATCTATAAAAATCTAAACGATTTGGCAAATTATTTCATGTTTCTATTCTTTTGTCTTTTAATCAACGGCTTGGCGAATTTTCTTGTGACGAATACCTTTTTCAAAACTATGAATTATTGAATGCGACCAAATAAAAGTATTGAGTTTTGAAATTTCGACAAGAACATTCACTGTGTAGGTCCCAGGCTCCCAGCAATGCAGTATTACTAGTCTATTCCCATCTGTGAACGTCGTTTTATCGTTTTGATTTATCAAAGAGCCACCCAACGAATCACGTCTCTTCTCTTTCAGGATGTCGACGCCGTGTCGCTTTGTTCTCGTCAACCTTTCTAGTCACTAGGACGCCGTTCGTTTTGCTTCCCTCCTTAGCTCATCCTTCACGGCACAGTAAATTTAGTTTATTAATTGTCATGCGGCAGCTCGAATTTTTTCACAGCAATTATCTCAGTTACTAGACCTTGAACGTTATCTATCAAACAGATAGCATGGACAACGTATAGTCGTCTACGACCACTTCCAAAGGGGTTCTTCCCATTGAAGCTCTTAAAATATGTGTTATGTATATATATATATATATAAATATAAGTATTTGTGGGATCCACAATTTTTGTGGAACTCCATAGGCAAAGGTTCTTAAAATCCCTATATACATACATATATCTATACATAATACATATTTTAAGAACTCCAGTGTATAAAACTCCATTTGAAAGTGTTCTTAGACTCAACAGACGCAATTTAATACACGGTATAGCAAAGAACGCCATTATACCTTAGCTTATAGCAAAAATAAATTGTAGAAAATATAAACTATGAGAAATATATAGATAGATACTATATATTTATGCTTTCAATCTAATAAATAAATCCAAAAAATAATAATAATCATAATATATACAAATATATATAGGATCCATAGGCATCATATTTTTAAGAAACTAACCAAATTTATAGGTTAAAAATGCTTACAAAGTAAACATGTGGTGGGCATGCACTAGAATGAGTCCGATCTGCATGGATCATGCTGCTACGCCAACCATTGTATTATTCAACTTTGTACAGCTTAACGATTGTGTGTAATTATTTATGTTCGTACTATAAGCATTGGTGATGTAGTTAGTTTTCTTAGAACAATGATTGTTGTTTTTTATGGAATGCTTTTCGATTCGTTATGTCACACGCGATAATCAGCTTAAATAAATATCCTTTTAAAAAAGAAAAAAAGATTGAAGATCTATCTGCCTACTATAAATTGTAAGTTTGTAACCCACATATTATAAGAGGATGCATCTTTGGTTTCATCTTTATTCATCGGTGTAATGGTTAGTATTATCATAGCAGATTTAAATAAACAAATCGGTAAGCAAAATGTTTATGGTCGAGCCAAGTTGTGACACACACATACAGACAGCAAGCCGGATAAGAAAGGCCAATATAAAGCTTCTAGAAGGGATAGAGAAAAGATAATGTAGGAGGAAAGACCCAACATTGTTTTCAGCTGGATTTGTATAAATTCTGTTTATTTTTAATTTTTATATCTTCTATAAATATTAGTTGATTTTTAAAAGACTATTAATTATGTGCTTGGACTTTGTTCCACATGTATATTGAAACTTTTTTTTGTACTACTGACGTTAATTTAGTTGTTTATAATGAATAGATCGATCTTTTACAAAGCAAAAGGGTGTGATACGATTAATATTATAATATGAGAAAAAGGGTGTGATCTAAAATCTAGATTCATAAGGTACATACAGAAAGTACAGTCGCTAATGTGCAAGTGTAAAGATTTCTTCTTCCTTTACGATAGATTTATTCATTCTCGTTCCTTACACTATGAACTGTATACTTACGATCTTGTATATCACTTACGATCTTGGATATATTTTCGTTTTTATGGCTGGATTACTAAATTTGATAATAAGAATACCACCAAAATAATAGTAGATATTAAAATAAATTTAAAATATCTCATCCTTCAACTTGTCCCAGTTGATTCAAAGCCTCGACCTTTACGCTACAAGTCGCAAACCATTAACCGGACACCCATTCTCACTTCACATGCCGTTATCTTCATTTCATTCAGAAAAATAATATTTCATCCGTTTCATATTAATTGCCGTTGTAGAAAAAAAATTTCGTTGCAAAATAAGTGTCATTTTAGTTTTATTCTGCAGTTTATTTTTCTATTAGTTGAAATAGGAATAGGTGTATGGGTAATAACATTTTTATATAGAAAACATGCAAAATTAAATGATTTCTTAATCTGCGTGCAAAAATCTCAAATGACACTTATAATGAAACAGAGGGAGTATTGTTTCATTTACTCCATCTGTTTCATTATAAGTGTCGTTTTAGGTTTCGTCACACGAATTAAGAAAACAATTAATTTTGTATATTTTTTATAAAAAATATTATTACCTATACACCTAACCATATTTCAACCAATAGAAAAATAAATTTTGTATAAAATTAATAAATTTTACATTGAAAATCGAAAACAACACTTATTTTGTAACGAATTTTTTTTTCTAAAACGACACTTAATATGAAACGGAAGGAGTATAAAACAAGCTTACAAAAAACTAATTGTTTTTCTTTAGACAGAGACAAAATTCACGAATTATTTGTTTAGGCAAATAATAATAAGGAAGGATATGAATGAATCAAGGAGTTGAGAGTTTCTAGAAACACTTATCATCAAATCAAATATCTATAAAGCGACACACTCTCCTCTTCCACCTTCAGCATCTTCTCAACCTTCTCTCTATCCACTTCCCTTTTTTCTCACTTTAACATCTTTCACTCTTTTTAAAAAGCTTCAATCTCTTCCCTTCTTTTCTTCTCCAGAAACTAAAGAAAATAAAATCTTTCGAGATGGAACTCATCCCTAATCTCCCCTACGACGTAGCTCGCGAGTGTCTCCTCCGCTCCTCTTACAAACAGTTCCCTGTTATGGCCTCCGTTTGCAGAGGCTGGAACCGTGAAGTCTCTGTCTCTGAGTTTTTCCAGCAACGAAAAGCTTCAGGGCATAGCCAAGAGCTTCTCATCATGTCGCAAGCTCGTGTCGACACGGACAGAGAACCCGGATCCGGCAAGAACTTCGCATCGCCGGAATACCGGGTCGCTGTTCTTGAATCCGGGTCGGGTCTCTGGACGGAGCTTCCTCCGATTCCGGGTCGACTCAACGGACTGCCTCTGTTCTGTAAACTTGTTTCTATCGGGTCGGATCTTATTGTATTGGGTGGGCTTGACCCGGTTACATGGCAGGCCTCTGATTCGGTCTTCGTCTTCAGTTTCCTCAACTCCAAATGGCGCGCGGGGGCAACCATGCCAGGTGTCAAGAGATCATTCTTCGGATGCGCTTCGGATTCAGATCGGACGGTGCTGGTTACCGGTGGACACGACGAAGAGAAGCAAGCGCTGACGTCAGCGATCGTGTATGATTTGGCGGAAGACGAGTGGACGTTTTTGCCGGATATGTCGCGGGAACGAGACGAGTGCAAGGCGATTTTCCACGCTGGCAAATTCCACGTCATCGGTGGATACGCCACGGAGGAACAGGGGCAGTTCAGTAAATCTGCTGAATCCTTCGATGTGTGCACGTGGCAATGGGGTCCAGTGAGAGAGGAGTTTCTCGACGGCGGGGAAACCGTAAGCGCTCCGATATACGCTACCACCGGCGAAAACGGGGACCTGTACGCGTGCTGGCGTGGAGATGTGATGGTGCTTAGGAATGGCACGTGGCAGATAGTAGGCCAGATCCCTGCTGATGTGTACAGTGTGGCGTACGCGGCAGCGAGGCCGGGAAAGCTGACTGTGATCGGCAACGGCAAGGCTTTGGCTGGTTACGGTGGAGCTACCGTAGGGTATATCTGTGATTTAGGTAGCTTTAGATGGGTAAAATTAGAAACACATGTTGGTCACGTGCAAGCTGGTTGCTTCTTAGAGGTGTAATATGAAAAGCTCTTTGGAGTCTGGATCTAAGACCATCTTTATTCCGGGTTATTAGAGGTTATTTAATCCAGGGATCCCATAAAAACCGATCACAAAAATAATGAAATAAAGATCAAAAGTAATGAAATAAGGGTCGATTTTGGTTGGGTTTTTCACTGTTTACGGGTTCTATCGGCACATGATGGTTCTTTGTTTTTTAATTTTTTTTCAGATTAAAAAATTAAAAAATTAAAAAAAGGGTTTAGAGTCAAAGATGCTCTAAATCCCAACAAAAAACAGTCTAGTGCATAAATCTTTCTTGGAAAGAATAAAAGAAATGTAGTTGTGTTTATGCAAATAAATATTAGTATATGCTATTATATGGTATTTTTTTCCACTTATAAATTTATAATGTGACGTCTACTGAATATCTATGTTCTTACAAAATTTTCAATAGGAAATATCGAACTGTTAAGTTTTAATGGCAGACCTACCAAGTATCTATAGTATGTATCAACTAAGAGGTGGACCAGTGAGGTGAACTATGTTTTCCATAAAAGAGATTTTTTTTTTTTTGAACATATTTCATTTCATAAAGCCCAATGGGCAAGGTACAGAGGATTTAAAAGTCTACATAAAGGCCCAATATATTAAACTTAATCGGAAAGAAAATATATTGATGAGATGAGAATTGGTCTACGAGTCTTCCACCGAAAGAGATTAGGACCACGTGGCATCATTTAGGAGATAGATCTAGCATCTTCCACCAACTTCCGAACACGCCTATTGCCGGTGTATCCTCCGCCGCGAAGTCGGTGTCTTATCCGCCTCTAAACCGTTGTCTTCTCCGCTTCAATTTACCACCATCAACAGACTTCAGAAATCCTCTGAGATTATCCTCTTTGCAGACTACCTACGCATATTACCATATTCTTCAGTCACCATCTTCACGTATCTCTGGGGAGGTTGAAGGAGGAAAAGATATAGATCATTTGTTAGGACATCCATAAGACCCCAACTCTTCTTGATCTGATCTCACCATCGCCAAGACACTCCCAATCTCTTGATTTACAAACAAAGAAATACTACATGCAAAGCCCAGTTTGTGTGGCCATAAATCATGTAGATTTATAATCCATTGAAGTAAAACAAGCTAAAATGAGAAAAGAAGAACTAAGGACATAGCTTCGGGATTTTTGATTAAAGCAAGCAAAGAGGATTTTATGGATATATCTAAAACTTATTTATTCAAACCAAATCGAAAGCACAAGATAATCATGAAGAACAAGTTCGATATTGGCTTGAAAAGACACAACAAAATCGTCAAACGAAATATAAGTCGCCTAGCGAAAACCATTATCCGCTAAACGGAAGATAATATAATACACCAAAAAAGAAAACACAAAAGAGTATGGCAACCGGTGGCGATTAGCCTACCGGCCGCCGGAAGACGATATCAGTTTTTGAAGGTCTAGAGAGAAGTTGGATGATTTTTTCCATAAAAGAGATAATCTTTTATTCATTCTATTCTGAGAGAAAACGTAAAATCAACACACAAGACATAATAAAGAGAGGGTACTAATACAGGCAGATTTTTAAATGTCAACACAAAACTTATATGAAATATAAAGGATCCTAAGAAAGCTGAATGGGCTGAGAGTATAAGAAACCCATTAAGTTTGTTATTGTAGGTTCAGTAAATCATGCTTCTCTTGAACTCAAAATGGGCTTGTGAGGGCACTTGTTAGGTTTGACAAATGGACGGCTAGGATTTGAAAAGCGGTTTCAAATTTGGATTACACCTGAGGGGGCAAAGTTCGAAGATAGACTGACAACTGACTTTAAAGTGAGAGGCAGAGACACCCTCTGTTACAAGTAACATCTATTATTAATACCACTACTTTTTTCATCTATATAATTAATCTTAGCCGTTGGATGTGAAGAGGAAATAGCTTCATTCTGCGTCACAGCTTTGTCATTAAATCCAACGGCTGGCAGCTTCATGACACACACAAATTAAATTGAACGGAACACTGTTACACACTGTCTACCCTATCGCCCTAAAGAACTGACCTCAATTTACTTTCTTCCTTAACCCAAAAGGTCAACATATAGGTTATCTATTCATTCACATCCCCCTCATGCATCAACTCATTTGTAAGCAAAATCAATTGTTTGATATATAAAGCTGCCAGTATATAGTGTACAAAATGGAGCTGTAATTAAACATCTACTTGTGTTAAAAAAAAAAAAAATAAATAAATAAATAAATTAAACATCTACTTGTGAAATGATTTTGGCTTCCTTGCCGAGTATGAAAAAAAGAACTTGTAGATTTTTTTCTTTTGTCACAGAAAGAACTTGTAGAATAAATATTTATATCCTGATGATAGTGGACTACACGCGGCGAAATAGTTGACCCTTCAACAAGTTAATTACGAGGGATGATGATGATAATAAAAAAGAGAGATTATCCCTAACAAAAAGTAAAAAGCAACAGAGATGTCACCAGCTTAAGATCAATATATAGCCTAAAACTGAAATTATGACTACAAATTATGATTAGCAGTCGCGATAATCATCTTCATTACGGTGATTAGTGCCGTTGGGAGAAGAAAGAGGAAACAAAGGCAAAAGCATCGGTGCTGGCTCAGCCCCGCTTCTCGGACTCGGAAGGAAGTAGAACCCTTTTTCCGCGATAGCTTTTTGCTCCTCATTGTCCGGTGGTGTGTGAGGATACTCACGCGCTGAATGTGGGCTCACGCGCGCCCAGAATGGGTCCAGGTGAGAGACGGGAGAGACCAGGAACCCTCGGCGGAAATGGCTGAAGGAGTCGTTGTTGATCTTCAGCTCCATTTTCTTGGATGACTGACGACGTTCGTGGAGCTTGAAGGCTGGTTTCTTCGGTGTTAAAGGAAGCTTCTGTTGTGCTGTGGAGAGTTCCGGTGGTGCTCCGGTGAGTTTTTGGACGATGTTTCGGAAGTTGGAAGGATCTGCTTGAACGAACATGGTGTTTGGGTCGGTGACATAGCTCGGCGGCTGCTGGTGGTGGTTCGGGTGGCTCATGGCGGTGGAGATTATGTATGAGGTTGAGAAACCCTTTGGTAGAAGAAGAGAGAAGAAAAGCCTGTTTTGTTTTTGTATAGAAGACATTCGTCTGCCTACTATCCATTTATTTAAAGAAGACCATCTTCTTGTGTGTGTGTTTGACATTTTTGCCAACATTTTAAATTTAGTAATTAAAACTTGCTAATTTATTTGACTTTTGCACGTCTACAACTTGTAGGTTGACTAAAAATAAATAATCGTTTAGTTAACAATTCATTGATTCATTGATATATAATTCGAACACGGATTTAAACCTTTTCCAGATGTGTATAAGTTAAAGTCAACCCCGAAGCTAACCATACCTTAGAATTGTTGCCAATTCTTTTACCTGAGAAGTGTGGTTCATATAGATTAATAATGTGATAATGAAAAATAGCCGACCATTTGTTGACTCGGTATCCATTAGTCTAATATCTCATACCATATGACAAACGTATATAATTATAGTTTATACGTGGTTACTGAAATGATATGCAATAAAAAGGTGAAAAACCTAGACATAGAAGGCTAATGTTATAGTAATTTTTCTAGGTAGTTTCGTAATAAAGGAATTAACGAGATCATGAGACCGGAGTATGTAATAATAACTAGTGACTACTGAGTATAAATTATCACATCCATAAATTATAATTTTCAAATTTTGAATTTCCAAAGAAATAAATGCAATGAGAAAGAGTGCATCAGAAATTTAATACAAATGCACAATATAGCTAGAAATTTAAAAATAACACTAAAGATTATAGGCTTCCGTATATTAACTATTTACCAAAAAACTGAATATTTTGAAAAAAAATTCAATAAAATGACAATATTGTTTTAATGCATAGTTGTATTATGAACTAGCATATGATGATGGTTTGATAGGTTTGAAATCTTTGTTGTCTTGATTTCTCTAGAATACCGATTTTATTGTAATTTATCCACTGATTTATGGAGCATATGAACTAGCATATGAAGCTTTACCCGGATCTCAAACTGGATTCCCTCATTAATCAGGAATCCCAAACATGAAATTTATAGGTAATCATGACTTCGGTAGATCCTCATGATGCATAAATTATTAGAAGTATTCCATTAAGTCGTAATCAGATGGAAGATAGAAATGGATGGCATTTTACCAACAATGGGAAATATTCGGTTCAATCAGGTTATCAAGTGGAAAGTTTCTATCCTGATAAGGAAAAACCACCAGTTTTTTATGGCCCACGGTGGATACATTAAAAGCTTTCTGCTGGAAAGTGCGGTGCCCTCTGAAAATAAAACACTTCTTATGGCAACTCTCAGGATGTATAGCGGTAATGAAAAATCTAAAATCAAGAGGAATACAAGGGGATATATGTTGTGCCCGATGCGGAGATCCGGAGAAATCAATAAATCATGTTGTTTTTGAATGTCCTCCGGCACGTCAAGTATGGACATTATCTAAGATACCATCGCATCCTAATATTTTTCCTATCAGTTCTTTTTTTGTTAATATGGATCATCTTTTTTGGAGAGTTAATCCAAAGATGGATGACCACTAATTTGCATGGATATTATGGTATATATGGAAAGGCCATAATAACAATTTTTTTAGCAATCTGGATATTGATCCGAGGGAAATACTCAAATTAGCATAATTTGAGTCATCATTCTGGGCTGAGCACAAGTAGTAAATGATCCAATGAGGGGGCATCAGGTACATACCACTTCCACATTAGCAACGTCAGGACGATGGTGCTTCATAGATGGATCATGGAAAGATAAAGATTTATTTTCAGGTTAAGGCTTGTATAGCACTTTAGCGGGTTTCGATGGTTTATTAGGGGGCATTCCAGGGCATGTCTCTCACCCCTTCATTCGGAGGTGGAGGCTTTAATTTGGCCAATGGAATGCATGAAGAATTTAAGACAGTTTCAGGTGACGTTTGCAACGGATTGTTCTCAATTGGTGAAGATGGTTTCGGAACCAGAAGAATGACCAGCATTTGAAAGTTATCTGGAAGACATTAAGCTTTTAAAAAGAAGTTTCCTCAACTCAGACATCGTTCATATACCGCGGACGGAGAACCTACGGGCGGATAGTTTAGCATGTAGTGCTAGGAAACAACCGTCTTTCGTTGTTCACATGGATGCAGAGTTACCGAATTGGTTTACAGAGTCAATATGAGTCTGTAAATGTTTTGTTTGCTGTCAAAAAAAAAAAGAGAATGATGCCTATGTACCATGTAAGAGAGTTTAGAATACATTAATAAAAATGTATAATGTGGTTAGAAATTTTAAAACAACACTAAAGATTATGGACTTCAGTATATAGAATATTTACCGAAAAACTGAATATTTTGTAGGGGTTAACTCATAGATTTTGAGATTTTTTTTAAAAAAATATGACAATATTTTTAATGCATAGTTGTATCATTAACTAATATATGATGGTAGTAAGAGAGGTTTAAAATTTTTGTTGTCTCAGTTTCTCTAGAAAGGCGATTTTCTTGTGGTTTGTCCTTTGATTTAGGGAGAATATGAAATTTTACTAAATTAATAGATAAAAAACAAGAACAATGCCAATGTAACATGAAAGAGAGTTTAGAATACATTAATACAAATGTAGAATGTGGTTAGAAATTTTAAAACAACACTAAAGATTATAGGTTTCAGTATATTAACCATTTACCGAAAAACTTAACACATAGATTTTGAGAAAAATTCAAAAAATATGACAATATTGTTTTATTGCATAGTTGTATCATAAATTAACATATGATGATGGTGAGAGAGGTTTGGAACTTTTGTTGCCTCAGTTTCTCTAGAATAACGATTTTACTGTGATTCGTTAAAAAACTTTTGGGAGCAAATGAAGTTTTACTAAATTAATTGAAAAAAATAGAACGATGCTCATGTACCATGTAAGAGAGTTTAGAATATATTAATACAAATATTGAATGTGGTTATAAATTTTAAAACAACTCTAAAGATTATAGGTTTTCAGTATATTAACCATTTATCGAAAAACTTAATATTTTGTAAGGGTTAACATATAGATTTTGAGAAAAATTCAAAAAATATAACAATACTTTTTAATGCATAGTTGTATCATAAATTAACATATGATGATGGTGAGAGAGGTTTAAAACCCATTTTGTCTTCGTTTCTCTAGAATAACGATTTTATTGTGGTTTGTCAACTAAATTTTGAAGCGTATGAAGTTTTACTAAATTAATTGATAAAAAAATTGAATGATGCTCATGTACTTTGTAAGAGAGCTTAAAATACATTAATACAAACGTAGAATGTGGTTATAAATTTTAAAACAACACTAAAGATTATAGGTTTCAGTATATTAACCATTTACCGAAAAACTTAATATTTTGTAGGGGGTTAACACATAGATTTTGAGGAAAATTCAAAAATATGACAATATTGTTTTAATGTATAGTTATATCATAAATTAACATATGATGAAGGTCAGAGAGGTTTGAAACCTTTGTTGTCTCCGTTTCTCTAGAATAACGATTTTATTGTGGTTTGTCAACTAATTTTGGGAGTATATGAAGTTTAACTAAATTAATTGATAAAAAATAGAACGATACCCATGTACCATGTAAGAGAGCTTAGAATACATTAATACAAATGTAGAATATAGTTAGAAATTTTTAAAAAAACTAAAGATATAGGCTTCAGTATATTAACCATTTACCGAAAAACTTAATATTTTGTAGGGGTTAACGCATAGATTTTGAGAAAAAATAAAAAAAATTGACAATATTGTTTTAATGCATAATTGTATCATAAATTAACATATGATGATGGTGAGAGAGGTTTCGAATCTTTGCTGTCTCTGTTTATCTAGAATAACGATTTTATTGTGGTTTGTCAACTAATTTTGGGAGCAAATGAAGTTTTACTAAATTAATTGATAAAAAATAGAACGATGCCAATGTACCTTGTAAGAGAGCTTAGAATACATTAATACAAATGTAGAATGTGGTTTGAAAATTTAAAATAAAACTAAAGATTATCGACTTCAGTATATTAACCGTTTACCGAAAAACTTATTATTTTGTAGAGGTTAACACATAGATTTTGAGAAAAATTCAAAAAATATGACAATATTTTTTAATGCATAGTTTTATCATAAATTAACATATGATGATGGTGAGAGAGGTTTCGAACCATTGCTGTCTCCGTTTATCTAGAATAACGATTTTATTGTGGTTTGTCAACTAATTTTGGGAGCAAATGAAGTTTTACTAAATTAATTGATAAAAAATAAAACGATGCCCATGTACCATGTAAGAGAGCTTAGAATACATTAATACAAATGTAGAATGTGGTTTGAAAATTTAAAACAACACTAATAATTATAGACTTCAGTATATTAACCATTTACCGAAAAACTTAATATTTTGTAGGGGTTAACACATAAATTTTGAGAAAAATTCAAAAAATATGACATTATTATTTTAATGCATAGTTATATCATAAATTAACATATGATGATGGTGAGAGAGGTTTTGAACCTTTTTTGGCTCCGTTTCTCCAGAAGACCGATTTTATTATGGTTTGTCAACTAAATTTGGTAGCATATGAAGTTTTACTAAATTAATTGAACGACACACATGTACCATGTAAGAGAGTTTAGAATACATTAATGCAAATTTAGAATGTAGTTAGAAAATTTTAAACAACACTAAAGATTACAGGCTTCAGTATATTAACTATTTACCGAAAAACTTAATATTTTGTAGGGGTTAACCCATAGATTTTGAAAAAAATTCAAAAAATATGACAACATTATTTTAATGCATGGTTGTATCATAAATTAACATATGATGATGGTCAGAGAGATTTGGAACATTTGGTGTCTCCGTTTCTCTAGAATAACGATTTTATTGTGGTTTGTCAAAACATTTGTGAAAGCTAATGAAGTTTTACTAAATTAATTGATAAAAAAATTGAACGATGGCCATGTACCATGTAAGAGATTTTAGAATACATTAATACAAATGTAGAATATGGTTATAAATTTTAAAACAACTCTAAAGATTATAAGTTTCAGTATATTAACCGTTTACCGAAAAACTTAATATTTTGTAGGAGTTAACACATATATTTTGAGAAAATTTCAAAAAATATGACAATATTGTTTTAATGCATAGTTGTATCATTTAACATATGATGATGGTGAGAGAGGCTTTGAACCTCTGTTGTCTCCGTTTCTCTTGAATAACGATTTTTTTACTGTTTGTCAACTAATTTTGGTGGCATATGAAGTTTTATTATATTAATTGATAAAAAAATTGAACGATGCACATGTACCATGTAAGAGAATTTAGAATACATTAATACAAATGTAGAATGTGTTTAGAAATTTTAAAACAACACTAAGGATTATAGGTTTCAGTATATTAATCATTTACCGAAAAACTTAACACATAGATTTTGAGAAAAATTAAAAAAATATAAAAATATTGTTTTAATGCATATTTGTATCATAAATTGACATATGAAGATGGTCATAGAAGTTTGAAACCTTTGTTTTCTCCGTTTCTCTTTAATAATGATTTTATTGTGGTTTGTCAACAAATTTTGGTAGCATATGAAGGTTTACTAAATTAATTGACAAAAAAATAGAACGATGTTCATGTACCATGTAAGAGAGTTTATAATATATTAATAAAAATATAGAATGTGGTTAGGAATTTTAAAACAACTCTAAAGATTATAGGTTTCAGTCTATTACCCATTTACCGAAAAACTTAATATTTTGTAGGGGTTAACACATAGATTTTGAGATAAATTAAAAAATATGACAATATTGTTTTAGTGCATAGTTGTATCAAACATTAACATATGATGATAGTCAGAGAGGTTTGAAATCTTTGTTGTATCTGTTTCTCTAAAATAACGATTTTACTTGTGTTTGTCAAAAAACTTTTGGGAGCAAATGAAGTTTTGCTAAATAAATTGCTAAAAAAAAGATGCACATGTGCCATGTAAAAGAGTTTAGAATACATTAATGCAAATGTAAAATGTGGTTAAAATTTTTAAGACAACACTAAAGATTATATGCTTCAGTATATTAACCATTTACCGAAAACTTAATATTTTGTAGTGGTTGACACATAGATTTTGAGAAAAATTAAAAAAATATGACAATATTATTTTAATACATTGTTGTATCATAAATTAACATATGATGATGGTCAGAGAGTGTTGGAACTTTTGTTGTCTCCGTTTCTCTAGAATAAAAATTTTATTGTGGTTTGTCGAAACATTTTTGGGAGGAAATGAAGTTCTACTAAATTAATTGATAAAAAAAAGAACGATGCCCACGTACCATGTTAGAGAGTTTAGAATACATTAATACAAATATATATAATGTGGTTATAAATTTTAAAACAACTCTAAAGAATATTGGCTTCAGTATATTAACCATTTACCGAAAAACTTAATATTTTGTAGGGGTGTTAACACATAGATTTTGAGAAAAATTCAAAAAATATGACAATATTGTTTTAATGCATAGTTGTATTATAAATTAACATATGATGATGATGGTTAGAGAGGTTTTGAACCTTTGCTATCTCCGTTTCTCTAGAATAATGATTTTATTATGGTTTGTCATTTAATTTTGGTAGCATATGAAGTTTTACTAAATTGATTGATAAAAAAATTGAACGATACACCTGTAATATGTAAGAGAGTTTAGAATACATTAATACAAATTTAGAATATAGTTAGAAATTTAAAACTTCACTAAAGATTATAGGCTTCAGTATATTAACCATTTACCGAAAACTTAATATTTTGTAGAGGTTAACACATATATTTTGAGAAAAATTCAAAAAATATGACAATATTGTTTTAATGCACAGTTGTATCATAAATTAACATATGATGATGGTGAGAGAGGTTTTGAACCTTTGTTGTCTCCGTTTCTCTAGAATAACGATTTTATTGTGGTTTGTCAACAAATTTCGGGAGCATACGAAGTTTTACTAAATTAATTGATAAAAAATAGAACGATGCCCATGCATCATGTAAGAGAGCATAGAATACATTAATACAATAATAGAATGTTGTTAGGCTTCAGTATATTAACCATTTACCGAAAAACTTAATATTTTGTAGGGGTTGACGCAAAGATTTTGAGAAAATTTTAAAAAATATGAAAATACTATTTTAATACGTAGTTGTATCATAAATTAACATATGATGATGGTCAGAGAGGTTTGGAACATTTGTTGTCTATGTTTCTCTAGAATAACGATTTTATTGTGGTTTGTCTTTTGATTTAGGAAGAATATGAAGTTTTACTAAATTAATTGATGAAAAACAAGAACAATGTCCATGTACCATGAAAGAGAGTTTAGAATACATTAATACAAATGTAGAATATGGTTAGAAATTTTTATACAACACTAAAGATTGTAGGCCTCGGTATATTAACCATTTACGAAAAACATAATATTTTGTAGGGGTTAGTTAACACATAGATTTTGAGAAAAATTCAAAAATATGACAATATTGTTTTAATGAATAGTTGTATCATAAATTAACATATGATGATGGTGAGAGATGTTTTGAACCTTTGTTGTCTCCGTTTCTCTAGAATAACGATTTTATTGTGGTTTGTCTTTTGATGTGGGAGAATATGAAGTTTTACTAAATTAATTGAAAAAAAAACAAGAACAATGGCCATGTACCATGAAAAAGAGTTTAAAATACATTAATACAAATCTAGAATGTGGTTAGAAATTTTTAATTAACACTAAAGATTGTAGGCCTCAGTATATTAACCATTTACCGAAAAAAATATTTTGTAGGGGTAACACGTAGATTTTGAGAAAATTTCAAAAAATATGAAAATATTGTTTTAATGCATATTTGTTTCATAAGTTAACATATGATGATGGTGAGAGACGTTTAGAACATTTGTTGTCTCTGTTTCTCTTGAATAAAGATTTTATTGTGGTTTGTCCTTTGATTTATGGAGAATATGAAGTTTTAGTAAATTAATTGATAAAAAACAAGAACAATTTCCATGTACCATGTAAGAGAGTTTAGAATACATTAATACAAATATAGAATGTGGTTAGAAATTTTAAAACAACTCTAAAGATTATAGGTTTCAGTATATTAATCATTTACCAAAACACTTAATATTTTGAAGGGGTTAACACATAGATTTTGATAAAAATTCAAAAAATATAACAATATTGTTTTAATGCATAGTTGTATCATAAATTAACATATGATGATTGTGAGAGAGGTTTGAAACCTTTGTTGTCTCCGTTTCTCTAGTATAACGATTTTATTGTGGTTTGTCAACTAATTTTAGGAGCATATGAAGTTTGACTAAATTAATTGATAAAAAAATTGAATGATTCACATGTACCATGTAAGAGAATTTAGAATACATTAATACAAATGTAAAATGTAGTTAATAATTTTAAAACAACACTAAATATTATAGGCTTTAGTATATTAACCATTTACCGAAAAACTTAATATTTTGTAGGGGTTAACACATAGATTTTGAGAAAAATTCAAAAAATATGACAATATTCTTTTAATACATAGTTGTATCATACATTAACGTATGATGATGGTCAGAGAGGTTTGGAACCTTTGTTGTCTCCGTTTCTCTAGAATAACGATTTTATTGTGGTTTGTCTTTTGATTTAGGAAGAATATGAAGTTTTACTAAATTAATAGATAAAAAACAAAAACAATTGCCATGTACCATGAAAAAGAGTTTAGAATACATTAATACAAATCTTGAATGTGGTTAGAAATTTTTAAACAACACTAAAGATTGTAGGCCTATGTATATTAACCATTTACTGAAAAAACATATTTTGTACGGGTTAGCACATAGATTTTGAGAAATTTTCAAAAAATATGAATATATTGTTTTAATGCATATTTGTGTCATAAATTAACATATGATGATGGTGAGAGACGTTTGGAACCTTTGTTGTCTCTGTTTCTCTAGAATAACGATTTTATTGTGGTTTGTCCTTTGATTTAGGAAGAATATGAAGTTTTACTAAATTAAGTGATAAAAAACAAGAATAATGCCCATGTATCATATAAGAGAGTTTAAAATACATTGATACAAATATCGAATGTGGTTAGAAATATTAAAACTACACTAAAGATTATAGGCTTTAGTATATTAACCACTTACCGAAAAACTTAATATTTTGTAGGGGTTAACACATAGATTTTGAGAAAATTTCAAAAAATATGACAATATTGTTTTAATGCATATTTGTATCATAAATTAACATGTGTTGATGGTGAGAGACGTTTGGAACTTTTTTTGTCTCCGTTTCTCTAGAATAACAATTTTATTGTGTTTGTCATTTTGTTTAGGGAGAATATGAAGTTTTACTAAATTAATTGATAAAAAAACAAGAACAATGCCCATGTACCATGTAAGATAGTTTAGAATACATTAATACAAATATATAATGTGGTTAAATTTTTTAAAACAACTCTAAAGATTATAGGTTTCAGTATATTAACCGTTTACCGAAAAACTTAATATTTTGTAGGGGTTAATACATAGATTTTGAGAAAAATTCAAAAAATATGACAATATTGTTTTAATACATAGTTGTATCATAAATTAATATATGATGATGGTGAGAGAGGTTTGGAACCTTTTTTTGTCTCCGTTTCTCTAGCATAACGATTTTATTGGGGTTTGTCTTTTGATTTAGGGAGAATATGAAATTTTACTAAATTAATTGATAAAAAACAAGAAAAATGTCCACGTACCATGAAAAAAGAGTCCAGAATACATTAATACAAATGTAGAATATGGTTAGAATTTTTTAAACAACACTAAAGATTGTAGGCCCCAGTGTATTAACCATTTACCGAAAAACTTAATATTTTGTAGGGGGTTGGCTAACCCATAGATTTTTGAGAAAATTTAAAAAAATATGAAAATATTGTTTTAATGCATATTTGTATCATAAATCAACATATGATGATGGTGAGAGACGTTTGGAATCTTTGCTGTCTCCGTTTCTCTTGAATAACGATTTTATTGTGGTTTGTCTTTTGATTTTGGGAGAATATGAAGTTTTACTAAATTAATTGATAAAAAACAAGAACAATGCCCATGTACCATGTAAGAGAGTTTAGAATACGTTAATACAAATATATAATGTGGCTAGAAATTTTAAAACAACTCTAAAGATTATAGGTTTCAGTATATTAACCTTTTACCGAAAAACTTAATATTTTGTAGGGACACATAGATTTTGATAAAATTTTTTAAAAATATGACAATATTCTTTTAATGCATAGTCGTATCATAAATTAACGTATGATGATGGTGAGAGAGGTTTGGAACCTTTGTTGTTTCCGTTTCTCTAGAATAACGATTTTATTGTGGTTTGTCAACTAATTTTAGGAGCATATGAAGTTTTACTAAATTAATTGATAAAAAATTGAACGATTCACATGTATCATGTAAGAAAATTTAGAATACATTAATACAAATGTAGAATGTAGTTAGAAAATTTAAAACAACTCAAAAGAATATAGGCCTCAATATATTAATCATTTACCGAAAAACATAATATTTTGTAGGGGGGTTAACACATAGATTTTGATAAAAATTCAAAAAATATAACAATATTGTTTTAATGCATAGTTGTATCATAAATTAAAATATTATGATGGTGAGAGAGGTTTGGAACATTTGTTGTCTCCGTTTCTATAGAACAACGATTTTATTGTGGTTTGTCAACTAATTTTAGGAGTATATGAAGTTTTACTAAATTAATTGTTAAAAAAAATTGAAAAATGCACATGTATCATGTAATAGAGTTTAGAATACATTAATATAAATGTAGAATGTAGTTATAAATTTTAAAACAACACTAAAGATTATTGGCTTCAGTATATTAACCATTTACCGAAAAACTTAATATTTTGCAGGGGTTAACACATAGATTTTGAAAAAAATATTAAAAATATGACAATATTTTTTTAGTGCACAGTTGTATCATAAATTAACATATGTTGATGGTCAGAGAGCTTTTGAACCTTTGTTGTCTCCATTTCTCTAGAATAAAGATTTTATTGTGGTTTGTCTTTTGATTTAGGGAAAATATGAAGTTTTACTAAATTAATTGATAAAAAACAATAACAATGTCCATGTACAATGAAAGAGAGTTTAGAATACATTAATACAAATTTAGAATGTGGTTAGAAAGTTTTAAACAACACTAAAGAATGTAAGCCTGAGTATATAAACCATTTACCGAAAAACTTAATATTTGTAGTGGTTAACACATAGATTTTGAGAAAAATTCAAAAAATAGGAAAATATTGTTTTAATACATAGTTGTATCATACATTAACATATGATGATTGTCAGAGAGGTTTGAAACCTTTGTTATCTCCGTTTCTCTAGAATAATGATTTTATTGTGGTTTGTCTTTTGATTTAGGGAGAATATAAAGTTTTACTAAATTAATTGATAAAAAACAAGAACAATGGCCATGTACCATAAAAAAGAGTTTAGAATATATTAATACAAATCTAGAATGTGGTTATAAATTTTCAAACAACATTAAAGATTGTAGGACTAAGTATATTAACCATTTACCGAAAATAATATTTTGTAGGGGTACACATAGATTTTGAGAAAATTTCAAAAAATATGAAAATATTGTTTTAATGCATATTTGTATCATAAATTAACATATGATGATGGTGAGACACGTTTGGAACCTTTGTTGTCTCTGTTTCTCTAGAATAACGATTTTATTATGGTTTGACCTTTGTTTTAGGGTGAATATGAAGTTTTACTAAATTAATTGATAAAAAATAAGAACAATGCCCTTGTACCATGCAAGAGAGTTTAGAATACATTAATACAAATATAGAATTGGTTAGAAATTTTAAAACAACTCTAAAGATTATAGGTTTCAGTATATTAACCATTTACCGAAAAACTTAATATTTTGTAGGGGTTAACACATAGATTTTGATAAAAATTCAAAAATATAACAATATTTTTTTAATGCACAGTTGTATCATAAATTAACATATGATGATGGTGAGAGAGGTTTGGAACCTTTGTTGTCTCCGTTTCTCTAAAATAACGATTTTATTGTTGTTTGTCAACTAATTTTAGGAGCATATGAAGTTTTACTAAATTAATTGATAAAAAAATTGAACGATTCACATGTACCATGTATGAGAATTTAGAATACATTAATACAAATGTAGAATGTAGTTAGAAATTTTAAAACAACCTTAAAGATTATAGGCTTCAATATATTAACCGTTTACCGAAAAACTTAATATTTTGTAGGAGTTAACACATAGATTTTGATAAAAATTCAAAAAATATAACAATATTGTTTTGATGCATAGTTGTATCATAAATTAACATATTATGATGGTGAGAGAGGTTTGAAACATTTGTTGTCTTCGTTGCTCTAGAATAATTATTTTATTGTGGTTTGTCAACTAATTTTAGGAGTATATGAAGTTTTGCTAAATTAATTGATAAATTAATTGATAAAAAAATTGAAAGATGCACATGTACCGTGTAAAGAGTTTAGAATACATTAATACAAATGTAGAATGTGGTTATAAATTTTAAAACAACCCTAAAGTTTATTGGCTTCATTATATTAACCATTTACCGAAAAACTTAATATTTTGTATGGTTAACACATAGATTTTGAGAAAAATTTAAAAAATATGACAATATTTTTTAAATGCACAGTTGTATCATAAATTAACATATGATGATGGTCAGAGAGGTTTGGAACCTTTGTTGTCTCCATTTCTCTAGAATAACGATTTTATTGTGGTTTGTCTTTTGAAGGGAGAATATGAAGTTTTATTAAATTAATTGATAAAAAACAATAACAATGTCCATGTACCTTTAAAGAGAGTTTAGAATACATTACTAAAGATTGTAGGCCTCAGTATATTAACCATTTACCGAAAAACTTAATATTTTGTAGGGGTTAACATATAGATTTTGAGAAAAATTAAAAAAATATGACAATATTGTTTTAATACCTATTTGTATCATACATTAATATATGATAATGGTCAGAGAGGTTTGGAACCTTTGTTGTCTCCGTTTCTCTAGAATAACGATTTTATTGTGTTATGTCAACTAATTTTGGGAGCATATGAAGTTTTACTAAATTAATTGATAAAAATGGAGTGATACCCATGTACCATGTAAGAGACCTTGTAATACTTTAATACAAATGTAGAATGTGGTTTGAAATTTTAAAACAACACTAAAGATTATAGGCTTCAGTATATTAACAATTTATCAAAAAACTTAATATTATGTAGGGGTTAACACATAGATTTTGAGGAAAAATAAAAAAATATGACAATATTGTTTTATTACATAGTTGTATCATAAATTAACATATTATGATGGTCAGAGAGGTTTGGAACCTTTGTTGTCTCCGTTTCTCTAAAATAACGATTTTATTGGGGTTTGTCAAACAAAATTTGGGAGCAAATGAAGTTTTACTAAATTAATTGATAAAAAAATAGAACGACGCCCATGTACCATGTAAGAGAGTTTAAAATACATTAATACAAATGTAGAATGTGGTTAGAAATTTTTTAAACAACAATAAAGATTATAGGCCTCAGTATATTAACCATTTACCGAAAAACTTAATATTTTGTAGAGGTTAACGCTTAGATTTTGAGAAAAATTCAAAAAATATGAAAATGTTATTTTAATGCATTGTTGTAACATAAATTAACATATGATGATGGTGAGAGAGGTTTGGAACCTTTGTTGTCTCTAATTCCCTAGAATAACGATTTTATTATAGTTTGTCCTTTGATTTAGGGAGAATATGAAGTTTTACTAAATTAATTGATAAAAAACAAGAACAATGTCCATGTACCATGAAAGAGAGTTTAGAATACTTTAATACAAATGTAGAATGTAGTTAGAAATTTTTAAACAACACTATAGATTATAGGCCTCAGTATATTAACTATTTACCTAAAAACTTAGTATTTTGTAGGGGTTAACACATAGATTTTGAGAAAAATTCAAAAAATATGACAATATTGTTTTAATGCATAGTTGTATCATAAATTAACATATGAAGATGGTGAGAGAGGTTTGGAACATTTGTTGTCACCGTTTCTCTAAAATAACGATTTTATTGTAGTTTATCCTTTGATTTAGGATGAATATGACGTTTTACTAAATTAATTGATAAAAAACAAAAACAATGTCCATGTACCTTGAAAGAGAGTTTAGAATACTTTGATACAAATGTAGAATGTGGTTAGAAATTTTAAAACAACACTAATGATTATAGGCCTCAGTATATTAACCTTTTACCGAAAAACTTAATATTTTGTAGGGGATAACACTTAGATTTTGAGAAAAATTAAAAAAATATGACAATATTGTTTTAATGGATAGGTGTATCATAAATTAACATATGATGATGGTGAGAGAGGCTTGGAACCTTTGTGGTCTCTGTTTCCCTAAAATAATGATTTTATCTTGGTTTATCATTTGATTTAGGGAAAATATGAAGTTTTACTAAATTAATTGATAAAAAACAAGAAAAATGTCCATGTTCCTTGAAAGAGAGTTTAGAATACTTTAATGCAAATGTATAATGTGGTTAGAAATTTTTAAACAACACTAAAGATTATAGGCCTTAGTATATTAACCATTTACTGAAAAACTTAATATTTTGTAGGGGTTGACGCATAGATTTTGAGAAAAATTCAAAAAATATGAAAATACTATTTTAATACATTTTTGTATCATAAATTAACATATGATGATGGTCAGAGAAGTTTGGAACCTTTGTTGTCTCTTTTTCTCCAGAATAACGATTTTATTGTGGTTTGTCTTTTGATTTAGGAAGAATATGAAGTTTTACTAAATTAATTGATGAAAAACAAGAACAATGTCCATGTACCATGAAAGAGAGTTTAGAATACATTAATACAAATGTAGAATATGGTTAGAAATTTTTAAACAACACTAAAGATTGTAGGCCTCAGTATATTAACCATTTACCGAAAACATAATATTTTGTAGAGGTTAGTTAACACATAGATTTTGAGAAAAATTCAAAAAATATGACAATATTGTTTTAATGAATAGTTGTATCATAAATTAACATATGATGATGGTGAGAGACGTTTTGAACCGTTGTTGTCTCCGTTTCTCTAGAATAACGATTTTATTGTGGTTTGTCTTTTGATGTGGGAGAATATGAAGTTTTACTAAATTAATTGAAAAAAAACAAGAACAATGGCCATGTACCATGAAAAAGAGTTTAGAATAAATTAATACAAATGTAGAATGTGGTTAGAAATTTTTAATTAACACTAAAGATTGTAGGCCTCAGTATATTAACCATTTACCGAAAAAAATATTTTGTAGGGGGTAACACGTAGATTTTGAGAAAATTTCAAAAAATATGAAATATTTTTTAATGCATATTTGTATCATAACTTAACATATGATGATGGTGAGAGACGTTTAGAACATTTGTTGTCTATGTTTCTCTTGAATAAAGATTTTATTGTAGTTTGTCCTTTGATTTAGGGAGAATATGAAGTTTTACTAAATTAATTAATAAAAAACAAGAACAATTGCCATGTACCATGTAAGAGAGTTTAAAATACATTAGTACAAATATAGAATGTGGTTAGAAATTTTAAAATAATTCTGAAGATTATAAGTTTCAGTATATTAATCATTTACCGAAAAATTAAATATTTTGTAGGGGTTAACACATAGATTTTGATAAAAATTCAAAAATATAACAATATTGTTTTAATACATAGTTGTATCATAAATTAACATATGATGATGGTGAGAGAGGCTTGAAACCTTTGTTGTCTCCGTTTCTCTAGAATAACGATTTTATTGTGGTTTGTCAACTAATTTTAGGAGCATATGAAGTTTGACTAAATTAATTGATAAAAAAAATGAACGATTCACATGTACCATGTAAGAGAATTTAGAATATATTAATACAAATGTAAAATGTAGTTAGAATTTTTAAAACAACACTAAATATTACAGGCTTCAGTATATTAACCATTTACCGAAAAAATTTATATTTTGTAGGGGTTAACACATATATTTTGAGAAAAATTCAAAAAATATGACAATATTCTTTTAATACATAGTTGTATCATACATTAACATATGATGATGGTCAGAGTGGTTGGAAACCTTTGTTGTCTCCATTTCTCTTGAATAACGATTTTATTGTGGTTTGTCAACTAATTTTAGGAGCATATGAAGTTTTACTAAATTAATTAATAAAAAAATTGAACGATGCACATGTACAAGGTAAGAGAGTTTAGAATACATTAATAAAAATGTAGAATGTAGTTAGAAAATTTAAAACAACACAAAAGATTATAGGCCTCAGTATATTAACCATTTACCGAAAAACATAATATTTTGTTAGGGGTTAACACATAGATTTTGATAAAAATTCAAAAAATATGAAAATATTGTTTTAATACATAGTTTTATCATAAATAAACATATGATGATGGTGAGAGAGGTTTGGAACCTTTGTTGTCTATGTTTCTCTAAAATAACGATTTTATTGTGGTTTGTCCTTTGTTTTAGGGAGAATATGAAGTTTTACTAAATTAATTGATAAAAAACAAGAACAATGCCCATGTACCATGCAAGAGAGTTTAGAATACATTAATACAAATATAGAATTGGTTAGAAATTTTAAAACAACTCTAAAGATTATAGGTTTCAGTATATTAACCATTTACCGAAAAACTTAATATTTTGTAGGGGTTAACACATAGATTTTGATAAAAATTCAAAAAATATAACAATATTGTTTTAATGCACATTTGTATCATAAATTAATATATGATGATGGTGAGAGAGGTTTGGAACCTTTGTTGTCTTTGTTTCCCTTAAATAACGATTTTATTGTTGTTTGTCAACTAATTTTAGGAGCATATGAAGTTTTAATAAATTAATTGATAAAAAAAATGTAACGATTCACATGTACCATGTAAAAGAATTTAGAATACATTAATACAAATGTAGAATGTAGTTAGAAATTTCAAAATAACCTTAAAGATTATAGGCTTCAGTATATTAACCGTTTACCGAAAAACTTAATATTTTTAGGAGTTAACACATAGATTTTGATAAAAATTCAAAAAATATAACAATATTGTTTTGATGCATAGTTGTATCATAAATTAACATATTATGATGGTGAGAGAGGTTTGGAACATTTGTTGTCTTCGTTTCTCTAGAATAACTATTTTATTGTGGTTTGTCAACTAATTTTAGGAGTATATGAAGTTTTACTAAATTAATTGATAAAAAATTGAATGATGCACATGTACCATGTAATAGAGTTTAGAATACATTAATACAAATGTCGAATGTGGTTTGAAATTTTAAAACAACACTAAATTTTATTGGCTTCACTATATTAACCATTTACCGAAAAACTTAATATTTTGCAGGGGTTAACACATAGATTTTGAGAAAAATTTAAAAAATATGACAATATTTTTTTAATGCACAGTTGTATCATAAATTAACATATGTTGATGGTCAGGGAGGTTTGGAACCTTTGTTGTCTCAGTTTCCCTAGAATAATGATTTTATTATGGTTTGTTCTTTGATTAAGGGAGAATATAAAGTTTTACTAAATTAATTGATAAAAACTAGAACAATGTCCATGTACCATGAAAGAGAGTTTAGAATACTTTAATACAAATGTAGAATATGGTTAGAAAATTTTAAACAACACTAAAGATTATAGGCCTCAGTATATTAACCATTTACCTAAAAACTTAGTATTTTGTAGGGGTTAACACATAGATTTTGAGAAAAAATAAAAAAATATGACAATATTGTTTCAATGCATAGTTGTATTATAAATTAACATATGAAGATGGTGAGAGAGGTTTGGAACTTCCATTGTCTCCGTTTCTTGAAAATAACGATTTTATTATGGTTTATCCTTTGATTTAGGATGTTATGAAGTTTTACTAAATTAATTGATAAATAACAAGAACAATGTCCATGTACCATGAAAGATAGTTTAGAATACTTTAATACAAATGTAGAATGTGCTTAGAAATTTTTAAACAACACTAAAGATTATAGGCCTCAGTATATTAACCGTTTACCGAAAAACTTAATATTTTGGAGGGGTTAACACTTAGATTTTGAGAAAAATTCAAAAAATATGACAATATTGTTTTAATTCATAGTTTTATCATAAATTAACATATGATGATGGTGAGAGAGGTTTGGAACCTTTGTTGTCTCTGTTTCCCTAGAATAACGATTTTATAGTGGTTTATCATTTTATTTAGGGAAAATATGAAGTTTTACTAAATTAATTGATAAAAAACAAGAACAATGTCCATGTACCTTGAAAGAGAGTTTAGAATACTTTAATACACATGTAAATGTGGTTAGAAATTTTTAAACAACACTAAAGATTATAGGCCTCGGTATATTAACCATTTACCTAAAAACTTAGTATTTTGTAGGGGTTAACACATAGATTTTGAGAAAGAATAAAAAAATATGACAATATTGTTTTAATGCATAGTTGTATTATAAATTAACATATGAAGATGGTGAGAGAGGTTTGGAACTTCCATTGTCTCCGTTTCTTGAAAATAACGATTTTATTATGGTTTATCCTTTGATTTAGGGTGTTATGAAGTTTTACTAAATTAATTGATAAATAACAAGAACAATGTCCATGTACCATGAAAGATAGTTTAGAATACTTTAATACAAATGTAGAATGTGCTTAGAAATTTTTAAACAACACTAAAGATTATAGGCCTCAGTATATTAACCGTTTACCGAAAAACTTAATATTTTGGAGGGGTTAACACTTAGATTTTGAGAAAAATTCAAAAAATATGACAATATTGTTTTAATTCATAGTTTTATCGTAAATTAACATATGATGATGGTGAGAGAGGTTTGGAACCTTTGTTGTCTCTGTTTCCCTAGAATAACGATTTTATAGTGGTTTATCATTTTATTTATGGAAAATATGAAGTTTTACTAAATTATTTTTAACAATGTCCATGTACCTTGAAAGAGAGTTTAGAATACTTTAATGCAAATGTATAATGTGGTTAGAAATTTTTAAAAACCACTAAAGATTATAGGCCTCAGTATATTAACCATTTACCTAACACATAGATTTTGAGAAAAAATCAAAAAATATGACAATATTGTTTTAATGCATAGTTGTATCATAAATTAACATATGATGATGGTGAGAGAGGTTTGGAACCTTTGTTGTCTCCGTTTCTCCAAAATAACAATTTTATTGTGGTTTATCCTTTGATTTAAGGTGAAGATGAAGTTTTTCTAAATTAATTAATAAAAAACAAAAACAATATCCATGTACCATGAAAGAGAGTTTAGAATACTTTAATACACATGTAAATGTGGTTAGAAATTTTTAAACAACACTAAAGATTATAGGCCTCGGTATATTAACCATTTACCTAAAAACTTAGTATTTTGTAGGGGTTAACACATAGATTTTGAGAAAGAATAAAAAAATATGACAATATTGTTTTAATGCATAGTTGTATTATAAATTAACATATGAAGATGGTGAGAGAGGTTTGGAACTTCCATTGTCTCCGTTTCTTGAAAATAACGATTTTATTATGGTTTATCCTTTGATTTAGGGTGTTATGAAGTTTTACTAAATTAATTGATAAATAACAAGAACAATGTCCATGTACCATGAAAGATAGTTTAGAATACTTTAATACAAATGTAGAATGTGCTTAGAAATTTTTAAACAACACTAAAGATTATAGGCCTCAGTATATTAACCGTTTACCGAAAAACTTAATATTTTGGAGAGGTTAACACTTAGATTTTGAGAAAAATTCAAAAAATATGACAATATTGTTTTAATTCATAGTTTTATCATAAATTAACATATGATGATGGTGAGAGAGGTTTGGAACCTTTGTTGTCTCTGTTTCCCTAGAATAACGATTTTATAGTGGTTTATCATTTTATTTAGGGAAAATATGAAGTTTTACTAAATTAATTGATAAAAAACAAGAACAATGTCCATGTACCTTGAAAGAGAGTTTAGAATACTTTAATGCAAATGTATAATGTGGTTAGAAATTTTTAAAAACCACTAAAGATTATAGGCCTCAGTATATTAACCATTTACCTAACACATAGATTTTGAGAAAAAATAAAAAAATATGACAATATTGTTTTAATGCATAGTTGTATCATAAATTAACATATGATGATGGTGAGAGAGGTTTGGAACCTTTGTTGTCTCCGTTTCTCCAAAATAACAATTTTATTGTGGTTTATCCTTTGATTTAAGGTGAAGATGAAGTTTTACTAAATTAATTAATAAAAAACAAAAACAATATCCATGTACCATGAAAGAGAGTTTAGAATACTTTAATACACATGTAAATGTGGTTAGAAATTTTTAAACAACACTAAAGATTATAGGCCTCGGTATATTAACCATTTACCAAAGAACTTAATATTTTGTAAACGCTTAGATTTTGAGAAAAATTCAAAAAATATGACAATATTGTTTTAATGCATAGTTGTATCATAAATTAACATATGATGATGGTGAGAGAGGTTTGGAACCTTTGTTGTCTCTGTTTCCCTAGAATAACGATTTTATTGTGGTTTGTCCTTTGATTTAGGGAGAATATAAAGTTTTACTAAATTAATTGATCAAAAATTGAAAGATGCACATGTACCATGTAATAGTGTTTAGAATACATTAATACAAATATAGAATGTATTTATAAATTTAAAAATAACACTAAAGATTATTGGCTTCAGTATATTAACCATTTACCGAAAAACTTAATATTTTGCAGGGGTTGACACATAGATTTTGAGAAAAATTCAAAAAATATGACAATATTGTTTTAATGCATAATTGTATCATAAATTAACTTATAATGATGGTGAGAGAGGTTTGAAACCTTTGTTGTCTCTGTTTCCCTAGAATAACAATTTTATTGTGGTTTGTCCTTTGATTTATGGAGAATATGAAGTTTTACTAAATTAATTGATAAAAAACAAGAACAATGTCCATGTACCATGAAAGAGAGTTTAGAATACTTTAATACAAATGTAGAATGTGGTTAGAAATTTTTAAACAACTCTAAAGATTATAGGTTTCAGTAAATTAACCATTTACCGAAAAACATAATATTTTGTAGGGGTTAACACATAGATTTTGAGAAAAATTCAAAAAATATAACAATATTATTTTAATGCATATTTGTATCTTATATTAACATATGATGATGGTGAGAGAAGTTTGGAACCTTTGTTGTCTCTGTTTCCCTAGAATAACGATTTTATTGTGGTTTGTCCTTTGATTTAGAGAGAATATGAAGTTTGACTAAATTAATTGACCATTTACCTATAAACTTAGTATTTTGTAGGGGTTTAACACATAGATTTTGAGAAAAATTCAAAATATATAACAATATTATTTTAATGCATATTTGTATCTTATATTAACATATGATGATGGTGAGAGAAGTTTGGAACCTTTGTTGTCTATGTTTCCCTAGTATAACGATTTTATTGTGGTTTATCCTTTGATTTAAGGAGAATATGAAGTTTTACTAAATTAATTGATTAAAAATAAGAACAGTGTCCATCTACCTTGAAAGAGAGATTAGAATACTTTAATGCAAATGTAGAATGTGGTTAGAAATTTTTAAACAACACTAAAGATTATAGGGCTCAATATATTAACCATTTACCGAAAAACATAATATTTTGTAGGGATTAACGCTTAGATTTTGAGAAAAAATAAAAAAATATGAAAATATTGTTTTAATGCATAGTTGTATCATAAATTAACATATGATGATGGTGAGAGAGGGTTGGAACCTTTGTTGTCTCTGTTTCCCTAGAATAACAATTTTATTGTGGTTTGTCCTTTCATTTAGGGAGTATATGAAGTTTTACTAAATTAATTTATAAAAAACAAGAACAATGTCCATGTACCATGAAATTGAGTTTAGAATACTTTAATACAAATGTAGAATGTGGTTAAAAAATTTTAAACAACACTAAAGATTATAGGCCTCAGTATATTAACCGTTTACCTATAAACTTAGTATTTTGTAGGGGTTTAACACATTGATTTTGAGAAAAATTCAAAAAATATGACAATATTGTTTTAATGCATAGTTGTGTCATAAATTAACATATGATGATGGTGAGAGAGGTTTGGAACCTTTGTTGTCTCCATTTTTCTAAAATAACGATTTTATTGTGGTTTATCCTTTGATTTAAGGAGAATATGAAGTTTTCCTAAATTAATTGATTAAAAACAAGAACAGTGTCCATCTACCTTGAAAGAGAGATTAGAATACTTTAATGCAAATGTATAATGTGGTTAGAAATTTTTAAACAACACTAAAGATTATAGGGCTCAATATATTAACCATTTACCGAAAAACATAATATTTTGTAGGGATTAACGCTTAGATTTTGAGAAAAAATAAAAAAATATGACAATATTGTTTTAATGCATAGTTGTATCATAAATTAACATATGATGATGGTGAGAGAGGGTTGGAACCTTTGTTGTCTCTGTTTCCCTAGAATAACAATTTTATTGTGGTTTGTCCTTTCATTTAGGGAGTATATGAAGTTTTACTAAATTAATTGATAAAAAACAAGAACAATGTCCATGTATCATGAAATTGAGTTTAGAATACTTTAATACAAATGTAGAATGTGGTTAAAAAATTTTAAACAACACTAAAGATCATAGGCCTCAGTATATTAACCGTTTATCTAAAAACTTAGTATTTTGTAGGGGTTAGTTAACACATAGATTTTGAGAAAAATTCAAAAAATATGACAATATTGTTTTAATGCATAGTTGTATCATAAATTAACATATGATGATGGTGGGAGAGGTTTGGAACTTTTGTTGTCTCCGTTTCTCTAAAATAACGATTTTATTGTGGTTTATCCTTTTATTTAGGGTGATATGAAGTTTTACTAAATTAATTGATAAAAACAACAACAATGTCCATGTACTATAAAACAGAGTTTAGAATACTTTAATACAAATGTAGAATGTGGTTAGAAATTTTAAACAACACTAAAGATTATAGGCCTCGGTATATTAACCATTTACCGAAGAACTTAATATTTTGTAAACGCTTAGATTTTGAGAAAAATTCAAAAAATATGACAATATTGTTTTAATGCATAGTTGTATCATAAATTAACATATGATGATGGTGAGAGAGGTTTGGAACCTTTGTTGTCTCTGTTTCCCTAGAATAACGATTTTATTGTGGTTTGTCCTTTGATTTAGGGAGAATAGGAAGTTTTACTAAATTAATTGATCAAAAATTGAAAGATGCACATGTACCATGTAATAGTGTTTAGAATACATTAATACAAATATAGAATGTATTTATAAATTTTAAAACAACACTAAAGATTATTGGCTTCAGTATATTAACCATTTACCGAAAAACTTAATATTTTGCAGGGGTTAACACATAGATTTTGAGAAAAATTCAAAAAATATGACAATATTGTTTTAATGCATAATTGTATCATAAATTAACTTATAATGATGGTGAGAGAGGTTTGAAACCTTTGTTGTCTCTGTTTCCCTAGAATAACAATTTTATTGTGGTTTGTCCTTTGATTTATGGAGAATATGAAGTTTTACTAAATTAATTGATAAAAAACAAGAACAATGTCCATGTACCATGAAAGAGAGTTTAGAATACTTTAATACAAATGTAGAATGTGGTTAGAAATTTTTAAACAACTCTAAAGATTATAGGTTTCAGTAAATTAACCATTTACCGAAAAACATAATATTTTATAGGGGTTAACACATAGATTTTGAGAAAAATTCAAAAAATATAACAATATTATTTTAATGCATATTTGTATCTTATATTAATATATGATGATGGTGAGAGAAGTTTGGAACCTTTGTTGTCTCTGTTTCCCTAGAATAACGATTTTATTGTGGTTTGTCCTTTGATTTAGAGAGAATATGAAGTTTGACTAAATTAATTGACCATTTACCTATAAACTTAGTATTTTGTAGGGGTTTAACACATAGATTTTGAGAAAAATTCAAAAAATATAACAATATTATTTTAATGCATATTTGTATCTTATATTAACATATGATGATGGTGAGAGAAGTTTGGAACCTTTGTTGTCTCTGTTTCCCTAGAATAACGATTTTATTGTGGTTTATCCTTTGATTTAAGGAGAATATGAAGTTTTACTAAATTAATTGATTAAAAATAAGAACAGTGTCCATCTACCTTGAAAGAGAGATTAGAATACTTTAATGCAAATGTAGAATGTGGTTAGAACTTTTTAAACAACACTAAAGATTATGGGGCTCAATATATTAACCATTTACCGAAAAACATAATATTTTGTAGGGATTAACGCTTAGATTTTGAGAAAAAATAAAAAAATATGAAAATATTGTTTTAATACATAGTTGTATCATAAATTAACATATGATGATGGTGAGAGAGTGTTGGAACCTTTGTTGTCTCTGTTTCCCTAGAATAACAATTTTATTGTGGTTTGTCCTTTCATTTAGGGAGTATATGAAGTTTTACTAAATTAATTGATAAAAAACAAGAACAATGTCCATGTACCATGAAATTGAGTTTAGAATACTTTAATACAAATGTAGAATGTGGTTAAAAAATTTTAAACAACACTAAAGATTATAGGCCTCAGTATATTAACCGTTTACCTATAAACTTAGTATTTTGTAGGGGTTTAACACATTGATTTTGAGAAAAATTCAAAAAATATGACAATATTATTTTAATGCATAGTTGTGTCATAAATTAACATATGATGATGGTGAGAGAGGTTTGGAACCTTTGTTGTCTCCATTTTTCTAAAATAACGATTTTATTGTGGTTTATCCTTTGATTTAAGGAGAATATGAAGTTTTACTAAATTAATTGATTAAAAACAAGAACAGTGTCCATCTACCTTGAAAGAGAGATTAGAATACTTTAATGCAAATGTAGAATGTGGTTAGAAATTTTTAAACAACACTAAAGATTATAGGGCTCAATATATTAACCATTTACCGAAAAACATAATATTTTGTAGGGATTAACGCTTAGATTTTGAGAAAAAATAAAAAAATATGACAATATTGTTTTAATGCATAGTTGTATCATAAATTAACATATGATGATGGTGAGAGAGGTTTGGAACCTTTGTTGTCTCTGTTTCCCTAGAATAACAATTTTATTGTGGTTTGTCCTTTCATTTAGGGAGTATATGAAGTTTTACTAAATTAATTGATAAAAACAAGAACAATGTCCATGTATCATGAAATTGAGTTTAGAATACTTTAATACAAATGTAGAATGTGGTTAAAAATTTTTAAACAACACTAAAGATTATAGGCCTCAGTATATTAACCGTTTATCTAAAAACTTAGTATTTTGTAGGGGTTAGTTAACACATAGATTTTGAGAAAAATTCAAAAAATATGACAATATTGTTTTAATGCATAGTTGTATCATAAATTAACATATGATGATGGTGGGAGAGGTTTGGAACTTTTGTTGTCTCCGTTTCTCTAAAATAACGATTTTATTGTGGTTTATCCTTTTATTTAGGGTGATATGAAGTTTTACTAAATTAATTGATAAAAACAACAACAATGTCCATGTACTATAAAACAGAGTTTAGAATACTTTAATACAAATGTAGAATGTGGTTAGAAATTTTAAACAACACTAAAGATTATAGGCCTCGGTATATTAACCATTTACCGAAGAACTTAATATTTTGTAAACGCTTAGATTTTGAGAAAAATTCAAAAAATATGACAATATTGTTTTAATGCATAGTTGTATCATAAATTAACATATGATGATGGTGAGAGAGGTTTGGAACCTTTGTTGTCTCTGTTTCCCTAGAATAACGATTTTATTGTGGTTTGTCCTTTGATTTAGGGAGAATAGGAAGTTTTACTAAATTAATTGATCAAAAATTGAAAGATGCACATGTACCATGTAATAGTGTTTAGAATACATTAATACAAATATAGAATGTATTTATAAATTTTAAAACAACACTAAAGATTATTGGCTTCAGTATATTAACCATTTACCGAAAAACTTAATATTTTGCAGGGGTTAACACATAGATTTTGAGAAAAATTCAAAAAATATGACAATATTGTTTTAATGCATAATTGTATCATAAATTAACTTATAATGATGGTGAGAGAGGTTTGAAACCTTTGTTGTCTCTGTTTCCCTAGAATAACAATTTTATTGTGGTTTGTCCTTTGATTTATGGAGAATATGAAGTTTTACTAAATTAATTGATAAAAAACAAGAACAATGTCCATGTACCATGAAAGAGAGTTTAGAATACTTTAATACAAATGTAGAATGTGGTTAGAAATTTTTAAACAACTCTAAAGATTATAGGTTTCAGTAAATTAACCATTTACCGAAAAACATAATATTTTGTAGGGGTTAACACATAGATTTTGAGAAAAATTCAAAAAATATAACAATATTATTTTAATGCATATTTGTATCTTATATTAATATATGATGATGGTGAGAGAAGTTTGGAACCTTTGTTGTCTCTGTTTCCCTAGAATAACGATTTTATTGTGGTTTGTCCTTTGATTTAGAGAGAATATGAAGTTTGACTAAATTAATTGACCATTTACCTATAAACTTAGTATTTTGTAGGGGTTTAACACATAGATTTTGAGAAAAATTCAAAAAATATAACAATATTATTTTAATGCATATTTGTATCTTATATTAACATATGATGATGGTGAGAGAAGTTTGAAACCTTTGTTGTCTCTGTTTCCCTAGAATAACGATTTTATTGTGGTTTATCCTTTGATTTAAGGAGAATATGAAGTTTTACTAAATTAATTGATTAAAAATAAGAACAGTGTCCATCTACCTTGAAAGAGAGATTAGAATACTTTAATGCAAATGTAGAATGTGGTTAGAAATTTTTAAACAACACTAAAGATTATAGGGCTCAATATATTAACCATTTACCGAAAAACATAATATTTTGTAGGGATTAACGCTTAGATTTTGAGAAAAAATAAAAAAATATGAAAATATTGTTTTAATGCATAGTTGTATCATAAATTAACATATGATGATGGTGAGAGAGGGTTGGAACCTTTGTTGTCTCTGTTTCCCTAGAATAACAATTTTATTGTGGTTTGTCCTTTCATTTAGGGAGTATATGAAGTTTTACTAAATTAATTGATAAAAAACAAGAACAATGTCCATGTACCATGAAATTGAGTTTAGAATACTTTAATACAAATGTAGAATGTGGTTAAAAATTTTAAACAACACTAAAGATTATAGGCCTCAGTATATTAACCGTTTACCTATAAACTTAGTATTTTGTAGGGGTTTAACACATTGATTTTGAGAAAAATTCAAAAAATATGACAATATTATTTTAATGCATAGTTGTGTCATAAATTAACATATGATGATGGTGAGAGAGGTTTGGAACCTTTGTTGTCTCCATTTTTCTAAAATAACGATTTTATTGTGGTTTATCCTTTGATTTAAGGAGAATATGAAGTTTTACTAAATTAATTGATTAAAAACAAGAACAGTGTCCATCTACCTTGAAAGAGAGATTAGAATACTTTAATGCAAATGTAGAATGTGGTTAGAAATTTTTAAACAACACTAAAGATTATAGGGCTCAATATATTAACCATTTACCGAAAAACATAATATTTTGTAGGGATTAACGCTTAGATTTTGAGAAAAAATAAAAAAATATGACAATATTGTTTTAATGCATAGTTGTATCATAAATTAACATATGATGATGGTGAGAGAGGGTTGGAACCTTTGTTGTCTCTGTTTCCCTAGAATAACAATTTTATTGTGGTTTGGCCTTTCATTTAGGGAGTATATGAAGTTTTACTAAATTAATTGATAAAAAACAAGAACAATGTCCATGTATCATGAAATTGAGTTTAGAATACTTTAATACAAACGTAGAATGTGGTTAAAAAATTTTAAACAACACTAAAGATTATAGGCCTCAGTATATTAACCGTTTATCTAAAAACTTAGTATTTTGTAGGGGTTAGTTAACACATAGATTTTGAGAAAAATTCAAAAAATATGAAAATATTGTTTTAATGCATAGTTGTATCATAAATTAACATATGATGATGGTGGGAGAGGTTTGGAACTTTTGTTGTCTCCGTTTCTCTAAAATAACGATTTTATTGTGGTTTATCCTTTTATTTAGGGTGATATGAAGTTTTACTAAATTAATTGATAAAAACAACAACAATGTCCATGTACTATAAAACAGAGTTTAGAATACTTTAATACAAATGTAGAATGTGATTAGAATACATTAATACAAATACAGAATGTGATTAGAAATTTTAAAACAACTCTAAAGATTATAGGTTTCAGTAAATTAACCATTTACCGAAAAACATAATATTTTGTAGGGGTTAACACATAGATTTTGAGAAAAATTCAAAAAATATAACAATATTATTTTAATGCATATTTGTATCTTATATTAACATATGATGATGGTGAGAGAAGTTTGGAACCTTTGTTGTCTCTTTTTCTCTAGAATAACGATTTTATTGTGGTTTGTCCTTTGATTTAGAGAGAATATGAAGTTTGACTAAATTAATTGATTAAAAACAAGAACAATGTCCATGTACCGTGAAAGAGAGTTTAGAATACTTTAATACAAATGTAGAATGTGGTTAGAAATTTTTAAACAACACTAAAGATTATAGGCCTCAGTATATTAACTATTTACCGAAAAAGTTAATATTTTGTAGGGGTTAACGCTTAGATTTTGTGAAAAATTCAAAAAATATGAAAATATTATTTAATGCATATTTGTATCATAAATTAACATATGATGATGGTGAGAGAGGTTTGGAACCTTTGTTGTCTCTATTTCCCTAGAATAACGATTTAATCGTGGTTTGTCCTTTGATTTAGGGAGAATATGAAGTTTTACTAAGTTAATTGATAAAAAACAAGAACAATGTCCATGTACCATGAAAGAGAGTTTAGAATACTTTAATACAAATGTAGAATGTGGTTATAAATTTTTTAACAACACTAAAGATAATAGGCCTCAGTATATTAACCATTTACCTATAAACTTAGTATTTTGTAGGGGTTTAACACATTGATTTTGAGAAAAATTCAAAAATATGACAATATTGTTTTAATGCATAGTTGTGTCATAAATTAACATATCATGATGGTGAGAGAGGTTTGGAACCTTTGTTGTCTCCATTTTTCTAAAATAACGATTTTATTGTGGTTTATCCTTTGATTTAAGGAGAATATGAATTTTTACTAAATTAATTGATTAAAAACAAGAACAGTGTCCATCTACCTTGAAAGAGAGATTAGAATACTTTAATGCAAATGTAGAATGTGGTTAGAAATTTTTAAACAACACTAAAGATTATAGGGCTCAATATATTAACCATTTACCGAAAAACATAATATTTTGTAGGGATTAACGCTTAGATTTTGAGAAAAAATAAAAAAATATGAAAATATTGTTTTAATGCACAGTTGTATCATAAATTAACATATGATGATGGTGAGAGAGGGTTGGAAACTTTGTTATCTCTGTTTCCCTAGAATAACAATTTTATTGTGGTTTGTCCTTTCATTTAGGGAGTATATGAAGTTTTACTAAATTAATTGATAAAAAACAAGAACAATGTCCATGTACCATGAAATTGAGTTTAGAATACTTTAATATAAATGTAGAATGTGGTTAAAAAATTTTAAACAACACAAAAGATTATAGGCCTCAGTATATTAACCGTTTACCTATAAACTTAGTATTTTGTAGGGGTTTAACACATTGATTTTGAGAAAAATTAAAAAAATATGACAATATTGTTTTAATGCATAGTTGTGTCATAAATTAACATATGATGATGGTGAGAGAGGTTTGGAACCTTTGTTGTCTCCATTTTTCTAAAATAACGATTTTATTATGGTTTATCCTTTGATTTAAGGAGAATATGAAGTTTTACTAAATTAATTGATTAAAAACAAGAACAGTGTCCATCTACCTTGAAAGAGAGATTAGAATACTTTAATGCAAATGTAGAATGTGGTTAGAAATTTTTAAGCAACACTAAAGATTATAGGGCTCAATATATTAACCATTTACCGAAAAACATAATATTTTGTAAGGATTAATGCTTAGATTTTGAGAAAAAATAAAAAAATATGACAATATTGTTTTAATGCATAGTTGTAACATAAATTAACATATGATGATGGTGAGAGAGGGTTGGAACCTTTGTTGTCTCTGTTTCCCTAGAATAACAGTTTTATTGTGGTTTGTCCTTTCATTTAGGGAGTATATGAAGTTTTACTAAATTAATTGATAAAAAACAAGAACAATGTCCATGTATCATGAAATTGAGTTTAGAATACTTTAATAAAAATGTAGAATGTGGTTAAAATTTTTTAAACAACACTAAAGATTATAGGCCTCAGTATATTAACCGTTTATCTAAAAACTTAGTATTTTGTAGGGGTTAGTTAACACATAGATTTTGAGAAAAAATCAAAAAATATGACAATATTGTTTTAATGCATAGTTGTATCATAAATTAACATATGATGATGGTGGAAGAGGTTTGGAACTTTTGTTGTCTCCGTTTCTCTAAAATAACGATTTTATTGTGGTTTATCCTTTTATTTAGGGTGATATGAAGTTTTACTAAATTAATTGATAAAAACAACAACAATGTCCATGTACTATAAAACAGAGTTTATAATACTTTAATACAAATGTAGAATGTGGTTAGAAATTTTAAACAACACTAAAGATTATAGGCCTCAGTATATTAACCATTTACCGAAAAACTTAATATTTTATTGGGGTTAACACATAGATTTTGAGAAAAATTTGAAACATATGACAATATTGTTTTAATGCATATTTGTATCATAAATTAACATATGACGATGGTGAGAGAGGTTTAGAACCTTTGTTGTCTCAGTTTCCCTAGAATAACGATTTTTATAGCGGTTTATCCTTTGATTTGGGGAGAATATGAAGTTTTACTAAATTAATTGATAAAAAACAAGAACAATGTCAATGTACCTTGAAAGAGAGTTTAGAATACTTTAATGCAAATGTAGAATGTGGTTAGAAATTTTTAAACAACACTAATGATTATAGGCTTCAGTATATTAACCATTTACCTAAAAACTTAATATTTTGTGGGGTTAACACATAGATTTTTAGAAAAAATAAAAAAATATGAAAATATTGTTGTAATGCATAGTTGTATCATAAATTAACATATGATGATGGTGAGAGAGATTTGGAACCTTTGTTGTCTCCGTTTCTCTAAAATAACGATTTTATTGTGGATTGTCCTTTGATTTAGAGTTAATATGAAGTTTTACTAAATTAATTGATAAAAAACAAGAACAATGTCCATGTACCATGAAAGAGATGTTAGAATACTTTAATACACATGAAGAATGCGGTTAGAAATTTTTAAACAATACTAAAGATTATAGGCCTCAATATATTAACCATTTACCGAAAAACTTAATATTTTGTAGGGGGTTAACGCTTAGATTTTGAGAAAAATTCAAAAAATATGACAATATTGTTTTAATGCATAGTTGTATCATAAATTAACATATGACAATGGTGAGAGAGGTTTGGAACCTTTGTTATCTCTGTTTTCCTAGAATAACGATTTTATTATGGTTTATCCTTTGATTTAGGGAGAATTCGAAGTTTTACTAAATTAATTGATAAAAAACAAGAACAATGTCCATGTACCATGAAATAGAGTTTAGAATACTTTAATACAAATGTAGAATGTGGTTAAAAATTTGTAAACAACACTAAAGATTATAGGCTTCAGTATATTAACCATTTACCTAAAAACTTAGTATTTTGTAGGGGTTAACAGATAGATTTTGAGAAAAATTCAAAAAATATGACAATATTGTTTTAATGCATAGTTGTATCATAAATTAACATATGATGATGGTGAGAGAGGTTTGAAACTTTTGTTGTCTTCGTTTCTCTAAAATAACGATTTTATTGTGGTTTATCCTTTGATTTAGGGTGATATCAAGTTTTACTAAATTAATTGATAAAAACAACAACAATGTCCATGTACTATAAAACAGAGTTTAGAATACTTTAATACAAATGTAGAATGTGGTTAGAAATTTTAAACAACACTAAAGATTATAGGCCTCAGTATATTAACCATTACCGAAAAACTTAATATTTTGTAGGGGTTAACACTTAGATTTTGAGAAAAATTCAAAAAATATGACAATATTGTTTAATGCATAGTTGTATCATAAATTAACATATGATGATGGTGAGAGAGGTTTAAAACCTTTGTTGTCTCTGTTTCCCTAGAATAGCAATTTTATAGTGGTTTATCCTTTGATTTAGGGAAAATATGAAGTTTTACTAAATTAATTGATAAAAAACAAGAACAATGTCCATGTAACTTGAAAGAGAGTTTAGAATACTTTAATGCAAATGTAGAATGTGGTTAGAAATTTTTAAACAACATTAAAGATTATAGGTTCAGTATATTAACCATTTACCTAAAAACTTAATATTTTGTAGGGGTTAACACATAGATTTTGAGAGAAAAACAAAATATGACAATATTGTTTTAATGCATAGTTGTATCATAAATTTAACATATGATGATGGTGAGAGAGTTTTGGAACCTTTGTTGTCTCCGTTTCTCTAAAATAACGATTTTATTGTGGTTTGTCCTTTGATTTAGGGTGAATATGAAGTTTTACTAAATTAACTGATAAAAAACAAGAACAATATCCATGTACCATGAAAGAGAGTTTAGAATGCTTTAATACACATGTAGAATGTGGTTAGAAATTTTTAAACAACACTAAAGAATATAGGCCTTAGTATATTAACCATTTACCGAAAAACTTAATATTTTGTAGGGGGTTAACGCTTAGATTTTGAAAAAAATCCAAAAAATACGACAATATTTTTTAATACATAGTTGTATCATAAATTAACGTATGATGATGGTGAGAGAGGTTTGGAACCTTTGTTGTCTCAATTTCTCTAGAATAACGATTTTATTGTGGTTTGTCTTTGATTTAGGGAGTATATGAAGTTTTACTAAATTAATTGATAAAAAAACTGAAAGATGCACATGTACCATGTAATATAGCGTAGAATTCATTAATACAAATGTAGAATGTAGTTAGAAATTTTGAAAACAACACTAAAGATTATTGGCTTCAATATATTAACCATTTACCAAAAAACTTAATATTTTGCAGAGGTTAACACATAGATTTTGAGAAAAATTAAAAAAATATGACAGTATTGTTTTAATGCATAGTTATATCATAAATTAACATATGATGATGGTGAGAGAGGTTTTGAACCTTTTTTGTCTCTGTTTCCCTAGTAACGATTTTATTGTGGTTTGTCCTTTGATTTAGGGAGAATATGAAGTTTTACTAAATTAATTGATAAAAAACAAGAACAATGTCCATGTACCATGAAAGAGAGTTTAAAATACTTTAATACAAATTTAGAATGTGGTTATAAATTTTTAAACAACACTAAAGATTATAGGCTTCAGTATATTAACCATTTACCGAAAAATTTAATATTTTGTAGGGTTAACACATAGATTTTGAGAAAATTTTAAAAAATATGAAAATATTGTTTTAATGCACAGTTGTATCATTAAATAACATATGATGATGGCCAGAGAGGTTTTGAACCTTTGTTGTCTCCGTTTCTCTAGAATAACGATTTTATTGTGGTATGTCAACTAATTTGGAAGCATATGAAGTTTTACTAAATTAATTGATAAAAATAGAACGATGCCCATGTACCTTGTAAGAGACCTTGGAATACTTTAATACAAATTTAGAATGTGGTTTGAAATTTTAAAACAACACTAAAGATTATGGGCTTCATTATATTAACCATTTATCAAAAAACTTAATATTTTGTAGGGGTTAACACATAGATTTTGAGAAAAATTCAAAAAATATGACAATATTGTTTTAATATATAGTTGTATCATAAATTAACATATTATGATTGTCAGAGAGGTTTGGAACCTTTGTTGTCTCCGTTTCTCTAAAATAACGATTTTATTGTAGTTTGTCAAACAAAATTTGGGAGCAAATGAAGTTTTTCTAAATTAATTGATATAAAAATAGAACGATGCCCATGTACCATGTAAGATAGTTTAGAATACATTAATACAAATATAGAATGTGATTAGAAATTTTAAAACAACTCTAAAGATTATAGGTTTCAGTAAATTAACCATTTACCGAAAAACATAATATTTTATAGATTTTAAGAATGTTCAAAAAATATAAAAATATTGTTTTAATGAATATTTGTATCATATATTAACATATGATGATGGTGAGAGAGGTTTGGAACCTTCGTTGTCTCTGTTTTCCTAGAATAACGATTTTATTGTGGTTTGTCATTTGATTTAGAGAGAATATGAAGTTTGACTAAATTAATTGATTAAAAACAAGAACAATGTCCATCTACCATGAAAGGGAGTTTAGAATACTTTAATACAAATGTAGAATGTGGTTAGAAATTTTTAAACAACACTAAAGATTATAGGCTTCAGTATATTAACCATTTATCAAAAAACTTAGTATTTTGTAGGGTAGGTTAATACATAGATTTTGAGAAAAATTAAAAAAAAATTAAAAATATTGTTTTAATACATATTTGTATCATAAATTAATATATGATGATGGTGAGAGACGTTTGGAACCTTTGTTGTCTCCGTTTCTCTAGAATAACAATTTTTTGTGGTTTGTCAACTAATTTTGGGAGAATATGAAGTTTTACTAAATTGATTGATAAAAAACAAGAACAATGCCCATGTACCATGTAAGAGAGTTTAGAATACATTAATACAAATGTAGAATGTGGTTAGAAATTTCAAAACAACTCTAAAGATTATAGGTTTCAGTTTATTAATCATTTACCAAAATCTTAATATTTTGTAGGGGTTAACACATAGATTTTGAGAAAAATTCAAAAAATATAACAATATTGTTTTAATGCATAGTTTTATCATAAATTAACATATGATGATGGTGAGAGAGGTTTGGAACCTTTGTTGTCTCCGTTTCTTTAGAATAACGATTTTATTGTGATTTGTCAACTAATTTTGGGAGCATATGAAGTTTTACTAAATTAATTGATAAAACAGTTGAACGATGCACAAGTACCATGTAAGAGTGTTTAGAATACATTAATACAAATGTAGAATGTGGTTAGAAATTTTAAAACAACACTAAAAATTATAGGCTTCAGTATATTAACCATTTACCGAAAAACTTAATATTTTGTAGGGGTTAACACATAGATTTTAAGAAAAATTCAAAAAATATGACAATATTGTTTTAATACATAGTTGTATCATAAATTAACATATGATGATGGTCAGAGAGTTTTGGAACCTTTGTTGTCTCCATTTCTCTAGAATAACGATTTTATTGTGGTTTGTCAACTAATTTTGGGAGCATAAAAAGTTTTACTAAATTAATTGATAAAAAATAGAACGATTCTCATGTACCATGTAAGAGAGCTTAGAATACATTAATACAAATGTGGAATGTGGTTTGAAATTTAAAAAAAAACACACTAAATATTATAGGCTTCAGTATATTAATCATTTACCGAAAAACTTAATATTTTGTAGGCGTTAACACATAGAATTTGAGAAAAAATCAAAAAATATAACAATATTGTTTTAATCTATAGTTGTATCATAAATTAACATATGATGATGGTCAGAGAGGTTTGGAACTTTTGTTGTCTCCGGTTCTCTTGAATAACGATTTTATTGTGGTTTGTCAACTAATTTTTGGAACATATGAAGTTTTACTAAATTAATTGATAAAATATAGAATGATGCACATGTACCATGTAAGAGAGCTTAGAATACATTAATACAAATGTAGAAGTGGTTAGAAATTTTAAAACAACACTAAAGATTATAGGCTTCAGTATATTAACCATTTACCGAAAAACTTAATATTTTGTAGGGGTTAACACATAGATTTTGAGAAAAAAATAAAAAAATATGAAAATATTGTTTTAATGCATAGTTGTATCATAAATTAGCATATGATGATGGTCAGAGAATTTTGGAACCTTTAATGTCTCCGTTTCTTTAGAACAACGATTTTATTGTGGTTTGTCAACTAATTTTGGGAACATATGAAACTTTACTAAATTAACTGATAAAAAATAGAACGATGTCCATGTACGTTGTAAGAGAATTTAGAATATATTAATACAAATGTAGAATATGGTTAGAAATTTTAAAACAATACTAAAAATTATAGGCTCCACTCTTTTGCCTTTGAATTTTGTGGAGTCATTATGGTTTGGTTTCTGAATCTTGGTGGCGACCCAAAATGTCTCAGGTTGATTTGGTGTCTTGCTTATGTGGTCTTGTTTCTTTAGCAACCGTCGGCTTGTGGCTTCGGGTTTAGATTTCATCTAAATTGCCGACTTAGTTAAATATCTTTTGGTATTTAGTTCCGATGTTTCAGACTTGTAACCATCCATGTTTGGGTTTGTAATGCTTCAGACTCGTGACTACCCATGTTTGGGTTTGTAAGGTTGTTGATTAATAAAATTTCAGATGACAAAAAAAAACCTGAAATATAAGATGCACCTTATGAATTAATGGAGGACAAAGAAATACATCTGGTCAAACTCGTATTAATTTGGTCTGGAACGTCAGTCCGTTCGCGAAACAGGTCTGGAACGTTAGTCCTTTTTCAACAAATCCTCTGGATGTCGCCATAGAAAGTATTAGCGCCGGCCTACAGATAGTCATGAAGGCTACACCGCTCCCTCCCTCAGGCGTCTCCTCGACTCAGTTAGGAGCTTGGATCATGTGGATCATCTGGATCTCCAGAAACCAAAAAATCTTCCAGAGTAGAACCTTCACTCCCCAAGAGACAACCCTCAAAGCTCTGATTAATGCAAAAGAATGGCAGGAAGCTCAGAGATCTGAGGTCAGCAGTAAGAAGCCTTATCCTCCCCCGCAGATTGTTGCCCCAACCGACGCGATTATATGTAGGTGGCGGCCTGGAGGACAGGAACCCCAATCGCCGGTGTCGCGTGGAGCTTCTACCACGCAAATGGAGAGATTATCACATCTCACAGCAAATCAATCTCCTTTGTGATTTCGTCCCTTGTGGCTGAGGGACTAGCATTGCGAGAAGCCATGGAACATGCATTGAAACCGATTCCAACAGCTGGTGTCAGCAGTTGAAGGCGAATCGAACTTCTCTGATCTCCATGGAATCGTCTCCGACATTATCTCTCTAGCAAACTCTTTTGATTCTGTTTGTTTCAAATTTCGTAACCGCAGTAACTTTGTTCTAGAGGACAGCCTCGCAAAACAAGTTCTCGGTTTAGTTGTACCAACCACATTTAATTAACTTTAATGAAGCGCTCCCTTGATAAAAAAAACTCGTATTAATTTAATTGAAAACTAGACCATATCCGCGCGCCAGCGCGAGTTTGAATTTTCGGTTTTTGGTTATTTATTTAACTAAATAATGTATTTGTAATATTTGATGTATTATATTCACCAAGTAAATAATTTTTTTGGCATCTTAAACCATCTATTTACGATGAATATTCGATATCATATAAAAAATTGAACAAATAGACGTAATTAGAGAAATGTAGACGATATATAAAAACAATGGTTATTAATGTAAAATATGAAGAAATATTATATTAGGACTTAGTATGGCATAAAAGATTATAAATTAGTTATACATGTTTAAAGAAAATAAAATAATTTTTAAACTTCTATGAAAAATTTAACATATAAAAAAGGGCGATGAATTAGTCATCAAATTGTAAATAATTTCATAATTTTATTAATAATAAATTATCTATAGTCTTTGTTTTTCGTCAAGATAATTATTAAATGTCCATAACATTAATATGTTAAAAGACCATATTGTGAAAGCCCATGTTGTAACAGTTTTTTTCCGGGAAGTGTAACAAAAAAAATTACATTTAACTCTTCGTTTTGTTTAAGTTTGTGTCGGTAAAATATTAAAAAAAATCTCTCTATCTTTTTCAATGCTCAATTTGAAGCTTATTATGCGGTACGCAAATATAGGCAATTGGTTGGAATCTCTATATCTTTATATTCTTATAAATTTTAAATTTATTGTTTCCTCTTCTGCAAGCAAATCAATTACCGAAGTAATAGATCAATTGGTTGGAATCAAATCTGTTCTTATAATTAGTGTAATTATGGTTACAGTTTCTATTTTAATAGGTACATTAAAGATACGACATTGAAGATATTATGTTTTGATTAATAGAAGATATTGGATTTTGAGTTTGTATTTATTGATTTTTTTTTAAAGCTTAGAAAATCAATGGGATGATTGGTTGGTTGATACATCCTATAAAGAAAACGAAAACTATAGGTGGTTTGAATAATATTGTACATCGATCGATGCATGATGTAAGTTGACTATATAAAACTTGAACATGATCATTTCAAACTAAAGTATAGGTAGGTTATATGCATTTGTTATATTGTAGTTAATATATTTTAAATATTACATAAGTCAAGTGATTCACGTTTTCGTAAAAATAAAATTCAAGTTCATTATTGGGACGTACTCGTACTTAATAAGCTACGTTAAATATGATGTATTTTTAGGTTCATTTAATGACATTAAGTTTAAATTTGATTAAGGAAAACTCATTAATTTAACTGGAAAAGACAAGCATTAAAATAGGTAGGTTTATTTAATGACATTAAGTTTAAATTTGATTAAGGAAAACTCATTAATTTAACCGGAAAAGACAAGCATTAAAATAAGTAGTTTAATTTAATTCTCAATGGCATGGAAGTGTAAATAAGTTAGAAAACTTAGAGATTTTTTTAATGGGTACTTCTCTTTTAATAATAGAGATATTTTAAAATATCTTTACCTTTTTATTTGAAATGCAACTCAATATTTTTTAAAAACAATTATAACAAAACCTTTGAAAATATTTTTAGACGTTTTTTGAAAAATCTGAAAATTAACATTTTAAATTATAATTATCCTAAAATATGATTAGTTTTGATGTAAACGAAAACTAAAATTATGTCAAAAATAATTATATTCAATGACAATAACAATTTAAATTGATTTTTAAAAAAATATATATATATACAAAAAATATTGTTAGAAAGAAATATTCATTCATCTTTCAAATATAAAATGAAAATATTATAATTAAATAATAAAATTTATAAATAAAATCCATAAATTTAGCAAACGACAAATGAGTTATATTATGCTAAAATTTTGTTTAAAGTTATACTACCGATATGAGCAAATACCATAAATTTTTTTAAAAAACATATCAATTCTTAAATATTTTTTGAATAAATAATAATTTTTAAATACCCGTACGATTATGTGGGTTAAAATCTAGTTTTATTGATGCATGTTATATATTAGTGCTGCAAGTTTTAGATAACATTTTAATGATGCACGTTTTAAAAAATTTCCATTATTAAAATTATGCACGTAAAGATAACTTATGAGTTTTTTTGGTTATTTAAATGACTTTACGTCCAAATTCATTTAAAGATATTTCATTAATGTAACTGAAAAAGACAATCAATAAAATAGGTAGTTTAAATTCATTTAAGGATATTTCATTAATGTAACTAAAAAGACAAGAAATAAAATAGGTAATTTAAATTCATTTAAGGATATTTCATCAATGTAACTGAAAAAAACAAATAAAAAATAGGAAGTTTAATTAATGAAGTAAAGACATTTTCAAATGGGTACTTCTCTTTTTTAATAATATAGATGAAAAAGAAACAACAACAACAACGTAGAACTCATATGATAAGACAATGTGATTGATATGGTTGGCTTCTACTGGAGTCTCACGGTGACTTGTGTGTCTGTGTCTGCTGGTTTTCTCTTGTTTCTGTGTTTTGAATCTTCTCCTAGACAAGCATGGCTCAACCTTATCGATGCTTTCATCCGCTTAGCGACAAGGGCCTTGTCCTAAAGAACCTCAAAGCAAAAAGGCTATAATCAAAGTTCAACCGGAAAAGACATGTTTTCTGTTTATAATTTTCTATTACTGTATTTGCAATATGTTGGCTCAATGACACATTCAACTGAAATACTGGCTGCCACAAACCTTGTCTGATCTCAACTTGCAGCAACTTAGAGAACACATAATATATATAAGAAATGACATAATGTGACTTAAACGACAGAGCACCACTGTGGTAAATAAGAAATGACATTGTGGGATAAAAGGAAATCAATAATTCAAAGTTTTAAAGAGAAAGATCAGCAAGATCAAATGTTCTCTCAACCGCTTTGCACCATGACTCCACTTTCTTCTTCCTGGTTGCTTCTTCCATAGCCGGTCTGAATACTTTGGAGTTCTTTGACTTCTCTCCTGACTCGAATATGTCTTCTTCCTTCCAGAATCCAACGGCTAGTCCAGCTGCATAGGCTGCTCCTAGTGCTGTTGTCTCTATGTCCACTGGCCTCACCACCGGAGTTCCCATCAAATCAGCCTGCCCATGTTTCAAAAGGACAAATGAGACTTAATGTTCAAAAAACTACAATCATCATCATATAATCATTACCTGAATCTGCATAAGAAGGTTGTTGGCGGTGGCGCCACCATCAACTCTAAGCAAGAACTCCCCTTTCTCATTATTTAGAGAGCCCTTTTCACCGGCGTCTTTGTTCATAGAGTCTAGCACATCTTTCACTTGGAAACACATGCTCTCCAGCACAGCCCTTGCAATGTGAGACTTGTTTGTGAATCTCGTTATTCCAATGCAAACACCACGAGCGTCTTCTCTCCACCAAGGCGCAAACAAACCGTTGAATGCCGGCACAAAGTACACTCCTCCCGTTGATTCTACCATAGCCGCCAAATCTTCAATTTCACTTGCACTTTTAATTATCCCAAGGCTGTCTCTTAGCCATTGAACAGCAGCTCCAGCTATAGCAATGGAACCCTCTAGAGCATAGTTTGTCTGTGCTTGAGGCCCAAGCTTGTAAGACAGTGTGGTTAGAAGTCCATGACCTGACTTGATGGGGACTTCTCCTGTGTTGAGAAGAATGAAAGCGCCAGTGCCGTAAGTACTCTTAGCTTCGCCTTTTTTGCAAGCTTGTCCTAACATTGCAGCGTGCTGGTCGCCAAGACATCCAGCGATCTTGATACCAGGAATGGGCCAGCCTTTGCAGATTTCTCCAATGACCTCCGAGTTGCTTACAATCTTGGGCAAGATTTCAGCGGGAATGGCTAGAGTCTTGAGAGTGTCCTCGTCCCAGCTCAGGGTTTTGAGGTTCATGAGCATTGTACGAGAAGCGTTGGTGACATCAGTGACGTGTAGACCTCCATTCACACCGCCGGTCATGTTCCAGATCAGCCATGTGTCGATTGTGCCAAAGATGGCATCTCCTTTCTTGATAGCGTCTTTAACAGCATCTACATTCTCCATCAGCCAGAGAAGCTTCATGGCAGAGAAGTATGTGCTTATGGGCAATCCACAAGACTCCACAAAATGGGATCTTCCTCCTGATAGTTCCTTCTCTAGTCTCCTGTGAATATCATCACAAAAAGAAAAAAAAAAATCTCATCAGAAACCAACTCTCTAAGCATAGAGGATTTTTAAGACAAATGATTCAAGAAAACAAAACAAGAAAGAGAAATTATGTATGTAATGTTACCTGCAGATGGAACTGGTGCGAGCATCCATCCAGACGATAGCTTTGTGAAGAGGAAGTCCAGTGGATTTGCTCCAAACGACGGTCGTCTCTCTTTGATCCGTAAGCCCAATGGCCTTCAAGCCACCATCCACGTTGTGTCCATCGGCTGTGGCTTTGTCAAGAGCTTTTGCAATGCACACTTTCACACTTTCGAGTATCTCCATTGGATCGTGTTCCACCCATCTTCATTTACAAATATTAGTGTCAATAAATAATATGAATGTATGCATCAAACACTAAACAAAGAGCTTCAAAGATAACTAAATATTACAGATCGCCCAAGAATGTCACAGTGAACTCACTATACACTTTTGATCATACAGTCTACCTTCAAAGATAACTAAATATACAGTGTCCAATAAGGCAAGATGTGGATCATCGACCAAAAAAAAGTCTCACCTACTTCTCACAGTAATCACATATATAACCACTAAAGTTAAAGTTGTCCAAAAAAAAAAAAACCACTAAAGTTAAAAAAAAAATACAAATATATGTAATAAAAAAAAAGTCAACAAGTAGGTGATACAGATCCAGAGAGAGAGAGAGAGAGAGGGATTACCCAGCTTCAGGATAGAACTGAGTAAACTCGACTTGATGGGATGCAACGGCACGAGCATCGTGATCATAAATGATGAATCTGGTGCTGGTCGTTCCTTGATCTATTGATCCAATGAAACCTTTTTCTCCTGCCATTTTTTTTTGTTTTTCTAAAGAAGAAGATTGAACAATACGAATGAAGATGAGTGAAGATAGGATATAACGTGGGAATAATGGGGGAGTGGTATATATAGAAAGCTGAATAAGAGTCAGAGATATTGTTGGAAAGTTCACCCTTCTTTTTATCCGTTTACTCCAGCGGATGGTGATGTATTTCATTATGGTTTTTATTGGTTGAAGGTCAAATATTATGATCATCTTTCTTAAATTCAGCTCCATCTTTCACGTGTTCTTCACGGATTGGTAGATTTTGTAACCGTCTCTATCGTTGACTTTGACAAACTCTTATGTCTGTTCACAAATCTGGTTTATAGAGTTGATTTCTTTGAAACTTATCCAATATCTAGACTATTTCTTACATGCCAATAACTACTATATGATATTTATAAAAGTTTAAATGTATATACAACATTCATATGGCATTGTTTTTTATTAAATAATATTAGCTGAAGTTTTCTCAATTAGAAGATATGGTTTATTAATGGGGGTTTATCGACTACTACTAAAGTACTAATATTGATTAATGCTGGTAAAGGTAATATACCAAATATGGGTGAGCTGGTTTACCAATAAATATTATCAAATATAAATTGTGATAGCGACCTTACATTTACGATCACAATATATTTACCGAATAATTATCCAGTTTCTATTAATTACAAATGATCTTGTAATATTTTGGGTTTCTTTGCAATCTCTCAAGTTATACATGCAGCAACATTTGAGAGATGGGCCAACAAACCAAACATCCTTGAAGACTTTTTTGGTTGCAACAATAGCCACCTCTGCACTTAACACATAGAAATGGCTATATTGCTTTGTCTAGCATTCTCATCTCTCTTTGCAACCAAAAATTAATATATAACCCAAAAGCAGTTCTCTCGGTTTACTTTCAAGTTTCTAAGCACTCATCTTTTATGTACTTTCAAAGATTGCAAGAATGAATACAGCCAATATGCTGGAGCTCTAACTTTTTATTCGACACTAAATGCTTGGATTATGACAAATTGAGTCACTTGATCATGTAAATGTACATTTCTCAAATAATATAAGCCAAGGTTCATCTAGAATCTCCAAAAGCAATTTCATATAGGTTTCACACCCTCGACGTCAAAAAAAAAAAAAAAAAAAAAGTTTCACACCCTTTCATATATACTACGTTTCTAGAAACATAACTAATATAATATTGGGTAAGCTAGGAACTTCCTTAGACGTAAGCGTATATAAATGGTAAGCTTGAAGATTACGAAATCATCATTTAATGAATATTTCCAAATTTGGCTTGGTTCACATCTTCTACTCCTTCCCCATCTCATTATGATCACATCACTTTCCAATCTCTCTCTTTCTCTCTTCGCTCTCCATGTACGCCGCTTCTTTTCGCCGTCTCGCCTCTGGCGTCGCTTTCATCGCCACTGCATCTGGTGGCGCTGTTTTGTCGCTTGCCTCCAGCGACAAAGACCGTACGATTGTGGAGTCATGGAGGCGTACGATTGGTGATCCTACGGCTTCAGTACCGTCTCGATCCGTTCAAGAATCGGTTCTGAGTGGAGCCAGCTTGTCAAATCCGCTCGATGTCCTCGTCATCGGCGGTGGAGCCACCGGTTCTGGTGTCGCACTAGACGCCGCCACCCGTGGCCTCCGTGTTGGTCTCGTCGAACGTGATGACTTCTCCTCAGGGACCTCTTCGAGATCAACAAAACTAATTCATGGAGGTAATAACTAATCTTATATTTTAATTTCGTATGCGTTGCGTTAGCTACACGCAATTCGGACAAGAAGCATGAAATTAGTTGCTTCGTTGAATGATAAGTATAGATAAATAAATTAAGAGTTTTAGCTTGTTACTACAGAACATATTAGGTAATTAATGGTCTAATATATGATCTAATTAGGGGTTCGTTACTTGGAGAAAGCCGTTTTCAATCTTGATTACGGACAGCTTCGGCTTGTGTTTCACGCCCTCGAAGAGCGTAAACAACTGATCGAGAACGCACCGCATCTCTGCCACGCACTCCCCTGCATGACACCTTGTTTCAGCTGGTTCGAAGTTGTCTACTTCTGGATGGGACTGAAAATGTATGACTTGGTGGCTGGACGAAGACTATTGCATCTCTCCAGATATTACTCCGCAAAACAGTCTGTTGAGCTCTTCCCAACCCTCGCGAGTAAAGGGAAAAACAAGAGTACTACTTTGGCAGGCACGGTTGTGTATTACGATGGGCAAATGAATGATTCACGAGTCAATGTTGGTTTGGCTTGTACTGCCGCTTTAGCTGGTGCTTCAGTTCTCAACCATGCAGAGGTTGTCTCCCTTATCAGGGATGGTGTTACTCAGAGAGTAATTGGTGCTCGGATCCGTAACAATCTCTCTGGTACGTCGTCAAAGCATTTTTGTTGAATATTTTAGCATGAACTCTATATACTTAACTAATGATAACATGCTTAATTTCATATATGAGTACCAGGCAAAGAGTTTGACACCTACGCGAAGGTGGTTGTTAATGCGGCTGGACCATTCTGTGATTCGGTTAGGAAAATGGCTGATGGCGAGTCAAAGCCGATGATATGTCCAAGCAGCGGCGTACACATTGTGTTGCCAGACTACTATTCTCCTCAAGGGATGGGCTTGATAGTCCCCAAGACTAAGGATGGTCGCGTTGTGTTTATGTTACCTTGGTTGGGGAAAACCGTAGCAGGCACTACAGACTCTCCCACTTCAATCACTTCGCTTCCAAAACCTAATGAAGATGAGATTCAATTCATACTTGACACAATCACCGACTACCTTAACATCAAGGTACGTACGTTAAACCTAAATCTTTTTGTTTTCCTAAATATGATTATCATAAGAAAACCTTCCTAGGTTCGACGTACCGATGTTCTGTCGGCTTGGAGTGGTATTCGTCCATTGGCTATGGATCCAACAGCAAAAAACACTGAGAATATGTCCAGAGACCACATTGTTCTGGAGGATTGTCCTGGTCTGGTTACAATCACAGGTGGAAAATGGACAACTTACAGAAGGTACAAAGGGTTTGTTTGTATAAATAATGTGGTTAGTAAAATACTCATGGAGTGATTTCATTTCAGCATGGCGGAAGACGCGGTGGACGCAGCAATCAAATCTGGAAAGCTGAAACCTAGCAACGATTGCGTAACGCAGAAGCTACAGCTTGTGGGCTCTTACGGATGGGACCCATCTTCCTTCGCAGCTCTAGCGCAGCAATACGTGCGCGTGAAGAAAACTCACGGTGGTAAAATGGTTCCAGGGACAATGGACACAGCAGCCGCAAAGCATTTGTCACATGCATATGGATCAATGGCTGACCGAGTCGCCACCATTGCTCAGGAAGAGGGTCTTGGGAAGAGACTAGCACACGGTCATCCGTTCCTCGAAGCAGAAGTTGCTTACTGTGCAAGAAACGAGTACTGTGAATCAGCAGTGGATTTCATAGCCAGGAGGTGTAGAATCGCCTTCTTAGATACCAATGCAGCGGAGCAGGCTTTGAAACGTGTGGTGGAGATATTAGCGAGTGAACACAAGTGGGGCAAGTCGAGGCAGATGCAGGAGTTGAAGATGGCCAAAGAGTTTCTTCAAACTTTCAAGTCTTCCAAAAACGCACACTAACAACAAGAAGCCTAGTTTCTTCCCTAGCAACCTCATTAGATTTGGGTATTTTTAGCTTTATTTTCATTTATTGAATTCCTTTGCGCGAGAGTAATGATTCGTGACCATAGCATGAGGTTTTAGAAATTCCACAATATATTCTTTGGATTTTCTCAGCTCTTGTCTTGATTATTAACGTGAGCTTGACCCAGATTCTAGTCTCAGATTACTAGAAAACATCTATTTAGTATTTTTCAAAAGAAATTGATAAGACGTTTTCTTCTTACACTTCATGTTAGCCACATGAAGGAAAAAGATTTCTGTTACGTACGTTACGATTCCTTGATTTTGTAACGTCTATCATGCAGAAAGGGACAAGAGGATGAAGACTAAATCGGATGTGGGGCATGTTTAGCATGTGTAAATCAATTAAAGCAACAATTATAATATTGTTTGAATCAATCCATGCAAACTAATTAAAGCACTGTCACTGTAAGGAAGTAAACGTATATACGATGTCCGTAGGTAAGGAAAATCGTATGAAAGTAGACGTGGAGCCAGCCATATGTGAGGATGGAGAAAGATGAGAGTGATGACTAGACTTACAGTGTTTTGAGTTTATATTCAACCTCACCGAATCGAATCTATACGTGAAACTATCCAATCACCATTAAATTATCATAATAATGGTTAGATCTAACGGCTAAAAGCGTGTTACTACACATAAGGTGGGGTCTTGCATGAAGGGCAAGGATGATAGACATTCCGTGAGTCTACTACGCCACGTGGATGTGACGTGGTTATCTATCTTATCCGCCGCGTAAATTAATAATTTTCCATAGACTAACACGTTCGAAGTCAGCCGTCCGATCGATAGAAGACGGTTCATATAAGTAGGTGCACAGTAATTTACGTGCACATAAGCGTAGAATATTACTACTGTCTTTTTTGATTTTATACTTGCTTATAAAACGACACGATAGCACACCGAGTTGCTTCATTTCATATCTCTCTCGAAGCATCAAAAGTCGAGTCTCTCTCTATTGATAAGTGTTACAGTGTTTAAGGAGAGAGAGAGAGATAAAGATGACGGGGAAAGCGTTGTTACCGGAACTTTGGACGGAGATTCTGGTGCCGGTGTGCGCCGTGGTGGGAATCGCCTTCTCGCTGTTCCAGTGGTATATTGTCTCCGGCGTGAAACTCACCGCCGATCGTGGCGCGTCTTCGGAAAGTGAAGACGGTAAGAATGGAAATGAGGATTATCTGATAGAGGAAGAGGAAGGGGTTAATGATCAGAGCGTTGTCGCCAAATGCGCTGAGATTCAGACCGCTATATCCGAAGGTGATGAGAACTCGTGTTTGATTTTGCTTCTTTTTTTTTTTAGATCTTCTCTGTTTTAATTTTTAATTTCCTTATTTTTTTTGGTCTTAAAGTTGGTGAAACTATGTTTTGGAAATTTTGAACCTTTTTGAAGTCTTCCTCTTGTCTGAAGCTGAATATTTGGTCAAAGTAACTCGTTGTCTTGTTAAATAATCTGTGATCTTGTCCGCAGGTGCAACCTCATTTCTGTTCACCGAGTACAAGTACGTTGGCGTCTTCATGGTTCTGTTCGCCGCCATCATCTTTCTCTTCCTCGGCTCTGTCCAAGGTTTCAGTACCAAGAGCCAGCCTTGCACTTACGACAAGACCACAACATGCAAGCCTGCTCTCGCCACCGCCGTCTTCAGCACCATCTCCTTCGTCCTCGGCGCGGTGACCTCAGTCCTCTCTGGCTTTCTCGGGATGAAGATCGCCACTTATGCCAACGCTAGAACCACTCTTGAAGCGAGGAGAGGCGTTGGAAAGGCCTTCATCGTTGCGTTCAGGTCTGGCGCTGTGATGGGTTTCCTTCTCGCTGCGAACGGTCTCTTGGTTCTTTACATTACCATCAACCTCTTCAAGATTTACTACGGTGATGATTGGGAAGGTCTTTTTGAGTCCATCACTGGTTATGGTCTTGGTGGATCTTCCATGGCGCTTTTTGGTAGAGTTGGTGGTGGGATCTACACTAAGGCTGCTGATGTTGGTGCTGACCTTGTGGGAAAAGTCGAAAGGAATATTCCGGAAGATGATCCAAGAAACCCAGCTGTAAGCACTATTATTAACACCATTCTTTTATGTTAGTTACCAGTTGACTTATTGTTGTTATGTTTCAGGTAATTGCTGATAATGTGGGTGACAATGTTGGTGACATTGCTGGGATGGGCTCTGATCTGTTTGGATCATACGCGGAGTCATCTTGTGCTGCGCTTGTTGTTGCTTCCATCTCCTCCTTTGGAATCAACCATGACTTCACTGCCATGTTGTTCCCATTGCTCATCAGTTCAGTGGGAATCTTGGTTTGTTTGATCACTACCCTCTATGCAACAGACATCTCTGAGATTAAGGCAGTAAAGGAGATCGAACCTGCGTTGAAAAACCAGCTCATTATTTCTACGGTTATCATGACTGCTGGAATAGCTGTAGTATCATGGATTGGGTTACCGTCTTCCTTCACCATCTTCAACTTCGGGACACAGAAAGTTGTGAAAAACTGGTAAGATCCTTTTGATTAGTTGCATTTTCTTTTTATGTGAACCCTTTTACTTAAATTTGGGGTATGCAGGGAGCTATTCCTGTGTGTTGCTGTTGGTCTCTGGGCTGGACTCATTATCGGCTTTGTTACTGAATACTACACAAGCAATGCATACAGGTAAAGAGCCTAGTTTAGATCAATATTGAGTGCCATTTTGTCTTTCTCTGTGGCTTCTTTTATGACCAGTTGTGTGGTTTGCAGCCCTGTGCAAGACGTGGCAGATTCATGCAGGACCGGAGCGGCAACCAACGTTATATTCGGACTTGCTCTTGGATACAAATCCGTCATCATTCCAATCTTTGCGATTGCTGTCAGTATATTCGTTAGCTTCAGCTTTGCTGCAATGTACGGTGTGGCGGTTGCTGCTCTTGGAATGCTGAGTACCATTGCAACTGGTTTGGCGATTGATGCTTATGGTCCGATCAGTGACAATGCTGGTGGTATTGCTGAGATGGCTGGAATGAGCCATCGCATCCGAGAAAGAACTGACGCTCTTGATGCTGCTGGAAACACCACTGCTGCTATCGGAAAGGTAATATCATAGTCTCCTTTTGTTATTTTATCAGTTTTATACAAATGAAATCACAGTGCTCTTGTGCATCAGGGTTTTGCGATTGGTTCTGCTGCTCTTGTGTCGTTGGCGTTGTTTGGTGCATTTGTGAGCCGAGCAGGAGTACAGACGGTGGATGTGTTGACCCCAAAGGTGGTGATAGGGCTGCTAGTTGGAGCGATGCTTCCTTATTGGTTCTCTGCAATGACGATGAAGAGCGTGGGAAGTGCAGCTCTTAAGATGGTGGAAGAAGTGAGGAGGCAGTTCAACACCATCCCCGGACTCATGGAAGGTACCGCGAAACCAGACTATGCAACATGCGTCAAGATATCAACGGATGCTTCCATCAAGGAAATGATTCCTCCTGGTTGCCTTGTCATGCTTACTCCACTCATTGTCGGTTTCTTCTTCGGCGTTGAGACCCTCTCCGGTGTCCTCGCTGGCTCCCTTGTCTCCGGAGTTCAGGTTGCAATATCAGCTTCTAACACTGGTGGAGCCTGGGACAATGCCAAGAAGTACATTGAGGTAAGCAATCTTTTTGTGTGTAGAGAGTTTATATTTGTGATAAAAAATATCAGAAAAATATCAGAAGAGAGAGGTTTGAGGATTGTGAAATGATGTGAGTGCAGGCGGGGGCATCAGAGCACGCGAGGAGCTTAGGACCAAAAGGGTCAGAGCCACACAAGGCAGCAGTGATAGGTGACACAATAGGAGACCCATTGAAGGATACGTCAGGACCGTCGCTTAACATATTGATAAAGCTAATGGCTGTTGAGTCTCTCGTCTTTGCTCCCTTCTTTGCCACACATGGAGGTTTCCTCTTCAGGATCTTCTCGTGAAGTAGAAGGCTAACTTATATTATATAAAAGCCTATTTCTCACTCTCTTTTACATCTTTTTGTTTTCGGTGGCGGTGGTTTACTTTTTGTTTAGTGGTTTCATTAAGAAAAGTCAAAATGATGTTATACTTGTGTTCTTTTGCCAAAAGAAAAAAGAACAATCTCATGTTGATTGTTGAAAAAAGAACAATCTCATTCAACATGACAAAAAGAAAAAAGAACAAAGAACAATCTCATCTTATTAAACCGTTGCATATAAGCATTATAAGGTTTGGATCCTTACATGTGTAGTCACCATATGTTATTGTATATAATATAAATCAAAACAAGAAAGATCTATTGTTGTTTGGGGTCTTCTGAAACCATGCGGCGGTTCCTGCCTCTCATTGCAACCGGTGGCAACTTGTAACATTCTGTACGACAAGCTGCACATTCTGACGCTGGTGATGAGCGCTGGCAGTGGGGACGGCAGATCTTACTGCATTCTATTTCCGATTTTGCTTCACCTCCTTACAGCCAGTATCATCACTATCCACACCATGCTCATTAGTCATTACCTTCATTTTCTTCTTCTTTATGTTTATGAATTGAGTTACTTATGATGCAATAGTCTCTATTTATAGTTTCGAGATTGCAATGAATACATTGTCTTTCAGTTAATTATCAGTCAAAATTTAACATTAGTCAAAATTCTTGTTCAAATGCATTTATATGAATTGGTCAAAGTTTTTAATTGTTGCCACGCTTGGACTCAATTAGTAACTTGTAAGGTATTAATACATTCGGATTCAACTGCCAATACATCGGTTCTATTTATCTTGTGACTCTTGTTGTTATGCATTAGTCAAAGTTTTAATTGTTGCCATGCTTGGACTCAATTAGTAACTTGTGAGGTATTTATTTTACATTCGGATTCAACTGCCAACACATCTGTTTTATTTATTGTCACTCTTGTTCAAAAGTATTTATGCGTATTTAAATATTTTTACTTTTTACCTGTTTAAATTTACCGTATGGACATACATATCTTTAAAATTTTCACTTTTTTATCATCTCTAGCATGGGACATTAAGTGACAGCCTAACTGCCATGCAAATGAAAAAAAATATAATGTCAGCATGAAGATAAATAGATAATAGTAAGCTTGTAACATTATAGGGTTCACTTTTCCAAAAACACAATGATAACGTTTGTCACCTAACTTGCAAAAGGGATTCTTGAAAGAAGATTGGACACAGATTATATCTCTCCTCTGTATCCACCAGAGCCGAAATAGTCTTTTCTAGAGTTAGATATGGCCACACTCTTCTGCTGCTCCAGTTTTGGACAGTCTCTAATACGATGTCCCAGACCCCCACAGTAAGCGCAACCCTTGACACCACTTGCATTAGCAATATTCTCTGCTTCCTCCATCGGATCCTTCAGCTCAGCAAGGACAGGTGGAATCCTCTGTTTAGCTTCTTGCAACAAGTGTTTCAGATCAAGCAGCGTGGTCTCGCTTTGGTTCTTGTTTATAAACGTAGTTGCTATCCCTGTTTTCCCACACCGACCTGTTCTTCCTATCCTATGCACATAGTTCTCAATCTCCGCAGGCATGTCGTAGTTTATGACGTGCTGAATATCAGGGAAGTCTAACCCTTTTGAAGCAATGTCAGTAGCGACCAAGACGTCTTTCTTCCCAGCTTTGAACGAAGAGATGGCGTACTCTCTGTCCTCCTGATCTTTACCTCCATGTATAGCAACAGCTTCCACTCCTTTCAGTAACAAGTACTCGTGGATATCATCAACATCAGCCTTGTTCTCACAGAAAATTAAAACCGGCGGAGAGGTCTTCTGCAGGCACTCGAGGAGGTAAACAATCTTTGCTTCTTGTTTGACGTATTCAACCTCCTGGATGACATCGAGATTCGCAGCTCCGGCTCTTCCTACGTTAACTGTCACAGGTTTCACCAGAGCACTTCTGGCAAAGATTTGAATTTTGGTGGGCATTGTGGCAGAGAAGAGAAGTGTTTGACGCTGAGACTTGAAATGGTCAAAGACTTCCCTAATGTCATCTTCGAAACCCAAATCAACCAACCTATCTGCCTCATCCAGCGTCAGGTACCTATATCAGGAAAAAAAGAAGAAGTTAAACATCACCGTCCAACTAACATTATCTAGATTTTAAGGTACATGGCACAGCCTTAGGTCTCTCAAGAGAAGAAAGATACATTCAGAGAAAAGTAACCATATTAAATCACAAAGTAAAGAGCTGACAGAACCTAAACAACCCTATCGATCTCTGGCATTAACTAGAAGGGACAACAAAACAGGCACAATAAACCACAAATAAACAGATACTCCAACGAACCTAGCCTAGTGCATAACAAGAGTCCAGGCATAAGTGCAAACAAACATAGATACATAGGGTGGGTGTTACCTGCAGGCATCTAAGTTCATCTTTTTCTTGGCGAGCAAATCCTTCAACCTCCCAGGGGTAGCAACAACGATGTGAACACCCCTCTTGACAACATCCAACTGGGACCTCATATCCACACCTCCAATGCATAGCAAAGACCTCAAAGGAGCGTATCCAGCCTGGACCAGAGGAGCCACAAACTGTTCAACAACCTCGTAAGTCTGCCTAGCAAGCTCTCTAGAAGGGCAAACGATAAGGCCAATGGGACCTTCTCCAGGACCAATAGGCATCATCATCTCCTCCTGCAGAGCAATCATAATCATAGGAAGCACGAAAACCATAGTCTTCCCAGAGCCAGTGAAGGCAATCCCAATCATATCTCTCCCAGACAAAATCACAGGAAGACCCTGAACCTGAATAGGAGTCGGCTGCACTATCCCTTTCTCCCTGAGCGTATCCAAAATAGGTTTCTCAAACTTCATATCCTGGAAGCTCTTGATGGGAGGAGGAATGTCTTCACCGCTAACAATGATATGCCATTGCTTCCTGATCAAATCCATCTGCTTCCTAGACATCTTCCTAATACGCAAAGGAGGTTTCCAACCTGTTAAAAGAGGCTCTGTGTAAGTGATACCTTTGGCTAACTCGCGAACGGACATGAGCGTCTTCTTATCAGATAAGTGCTCCATCATCTCCTTTTCTTGTAGGATGATTTGCTCGGTAGCACTCACTTCGGGTACGTCTCGCTTGAGCTGAGTTGCTTGGACGAGCAAGCTAGGTTTGGATTCGGCGAGCTTCTCCTTCTCCGAAGCTTCTTCCTCCACCTCCAACACTTTGCCCTTCCGTTGGAGAATCTTCTGCTCTTCCATCGCTCTACGCTTCGCAACTGGAACATACTCCACGTAATCATCGTCTAATTCCATGATTTGAAATCCACACGCTTGCTTGCTTTCAATAGGGGATGGAAACGAAAACCTAATCAAGTAGCAGGAGCAAGATCTCTCTCTCTCTCTCTCTCTCTCTCTCTCTCTGGAATCGTAAAATAGTCGGGGGAAACTGACCGACCCGGGGTTTCGCCAATCGGGTTAAGACGGCGTCGATAGTTACTACCATCACTATTGGGTTTGTTGAAGGGCTTTTAAGCCCAATAATTTACATGCAGCCTAATAATAAACTGAAATGGGCCTAATATACACTTTGTAGTCGTCGTTATTCCTCTGATCTTTCCCCTCTCTAGCAGAGACACCACCACCTGGACTTGTTTAATCTCTCAACTCCGTGGGTGATTCATCTTCTGAAGAATTGGTGGGTGATTCATCTCGTTTGAGGACTGTTTGGTTGTATTTCCTGCAGCATTTCGCATCGTTCACTTGCATTCGTGAGTTTTCTCCAATTTTTTTTTTTTTGTGTGTCGATTGAGAATTATAATTGTTGATCCCTGATCTAATAGTAATAAAATTAACCTAGATTACTCTCGTATCTAGACGATTTGATTGATTGTTACCAAATCTAAACTCCAATTTCACCATTTTTTCTTTTTTGATTTTGCTGTTGCAGAAGACACAAAGACAAAAGATCTGTATTTTTTAAATCTATATTTGTAGAGGTCGAGGGATCGAATGGCAAACACAGCGTGTTTTATAATAGTGGGTCGGAATGATATTCCCATCTATGAAGCTGAAGTTGGTTCTGCTCCCAAAGTACTCTTTCTTTCTTTCTTGATACACATCCTCATGAGTCATTTAGATCTAAACTACATTCGTTGGATCCAATATACTTTGCTTTTATCACTGTTGTTCACTTCAGCTGTTGATATGAAAAGTTTTGCTATTTCCCTTTGTTTAAAATCTGTCTACTAGTCTCTCACTCTGTTCGCTCCGTTTGGCAGAGAGAAGATGCTGCTCAGTTGCACCAGTTTATACTACACGCTGCATTAGATGTCGTCCAAGACCTTGCATGGACTACAAGCGCCATGTCTGTAACCTCCCTTCCTTCCTTGTGGTGGTTATGTTTAAGGCATATAATTCATCTCATTTTTTCATTTATTATTACTCTTCAGGTTCTTGAAGTCAGTTGACAGGTTTAACGATCTCGTTGTCTCCGTCTATGTTACCGCTGGCCATATCCTTTTTAGTTTTTTCTTCCTTCTTCGTGGAACTATTTATATTCAAGTGGAAATGATTTTTTTTTCCTTCTCCTGATTCATTCATCTAAGTACATTGTCAGATTTGTGGTAGGTTGGCTTTAACAGTTTCATTTCCAAAGTCTTAAATATTTGTATCCTCCTTGATTAATTATATCGCACATACACGACTCATGCTCCTTCATGATTCACGCAATGAAGACGGCATCAAGAGCTTCTTCCAGGAGGTGCATGAGCTTTATATTAAGGTAGCTCTTCTTTGAGCTGATCTAATTCAGTAGTAACATTGTTATTGTCTAAAATGACATGATGATGGTTCATGCAGGTTCTTCTGAATCCCTTGTATCTGCCCGGTTCTCGGATTACATCCTCACATTTTGACACCAAGGTGCGTGCACTTGCAAGAAAGTATCTGTAGAGAAGCACGGAGATCCTGACTTGCTGTTTGGTGAAGGTCCAAAGCCCAAAGTTGCAGTCAATTGTTTGTTATTGTGTTTATGTTCAAATGCTAGAGTTCTCTTCTTCATAACTTCCAAGCAATGTTTTAATGTTTGAGATTCTTTTTAGTGAGAAAAATAATCCATTCAATCCAAACCCATAGTTTCATTTTTTGGTTGGTTGTTATCAAGTCTCTCTCCTCTCGAGGTAGTAACACACAGAAAGAAAGAATTTACTTGGAATTGAATCTAATGGAAGAAAACGCAAAAATAGTAAATGTCTGTTGTGATCAGATTCTTAAATACGCGATTGGAACTTCTGACCTAAGCTAACGTGAAACTTCAATTCCCTTAATAAGATGTTTATATTTTGTATAAAAAAATTTATTCAAACATTGAGTGGAAGTTAAGAGAGCTTGAAAATATATCTAAGATATTCATATCACTTACATCTGGATCATTGCTGAATTCTTTAACAGCAGCCCTGTCTCTTCCTGCAGTTAGACTCATTCTAGCATCTAATCTTCTGAATTGTATGCCATTTTCGAGAGAACACAGCTCAACCAAGTGAATTTTTTTTTTAACTTTGGGATAAAAGTAAGTGTTTTTGTTTCCTTGGTTCTCCAAAACAAGGACGCTATGTTCTAATGACTGACATGATTCATGAACAACAAAAACTTCTAAAACCACGAGGTTTCTTGTTTTTGGCTTGGTGTTTCGTAACAACAATCTCAGGAGGAGGAGGAGGAGGCTCTGTGTCTTTCTTGGGTTGTGTCTCGGTTCCATCTGATATTTGAGCCTCAACTTTCTTGGGAGGTGGCTTCAAATTACCATAGTCCATTCCCAAAATTTGAATGCCCGTCTTCGTTAACATCTTCAAGAGCAAACCTTCTTCAATGTTGCCACACATATACACCATCTGACTTGGTGCATCTATGGTAAATGATACACCTGACATCGAACTCACAAATAAATTAAAAAACACCAAACCAAATCTTATATATCTATAAATATTAGAGAAAACTTGCAAACCTTGGATGGTCTTTAAAGCTCCTATGATTTTCTTGTACCAACTTCCTTCTAACATGTCTATCTCGAATCTAAATCTCTGCAGCAGAAAAAAAAAACACAGTTTTAAGAAACTAAAACAATTGAAAAGCGTTGAAAGCAGTGAAGATAAATATATATAACCAGAAAATGATTATTAGGTTTCCGGATGCCTAGTGGATTCTCTTCAAGTCCATAATCAATCCTGTAGAGCATAGCGTAAATTTTGGCTTTAAACAACTTTTTAATGAAGACAACAGGATCAACTTGGCCACGTAAAAACAGCAACTTCTTAGTGAACATCATAGGATTAGCTCCTTCGCCATGTGGCCACCAGTCAGGTGCATCAATGGAGAACGCTAAACCTAGAATTAACGACATTACAGTTATAGTTAAGACCTTATCTACTTCCTCTTGAGTAATCAATATAATTAACAAGAAGAAGATGGATCAAGACTCAAAAGGCTGTCTTTACCTTCAATGCCCACAAATATTTTATGTAATGTCTTTTGCCAACCTTTGAATTCAGTTTCCACAAGTAAAACACATGTCTATTCATTAAAATTACACAGGAAATGTTAGACAATATGCTTTGAGAAACAAGTAGAAAGAAAAGAAAAAGAATCAGAGAAATTCATACTAGTTGAGGAGCCGCCATAGTTTTTTTTGGGTTCCTAGCTAGAAGAGCTGCTTTCTTTGTTTACCCTTTTTTTTTTTTTTTTTTTTTTTTCCGACAAGTAGATTTCATTAAAATGTTGCACAAGGTAAAACACTACTACAATCTTAAAAACCAAACATCTCCAGAGACTACAACATATCGATCCCGCAAAGATCTGAACAAACAAACCCATTCAGGGCATAAACAGCAACACGAGCAATACTTAGAGGATGCTTAGAGGGACCGACATTCATTAACAAAAAGCTCACCTAGCCAAGAAGGATGACCAATGGCCACATAAGATTGACTTCTGTTTTGTCTTGTTATGCTTTGAGCAATCAACGACGCCCCTCTGTTTTCCTCTATCGATACCTTCTTCAATTGAAACTCCTTCATTCTTGAAAGCAAAATCCTCATCTCCTCTACCTGAAATCTAAGAGCCGGCCATTTATGTGGATTTTGGAAAGCAAGGAAAAGCTCTTTAAAATCTCCGGCGAAGACCATTCTGTCATAGCGCATGCTCATCATGCTCTCTAACGCCCATAACAACGTCTTTAATCTCGCATCATCCAAGGATCCAACCTGAGAAAAGGCTCGTCTGCTGTGTGTCAATGCAACTCCTCTATGATTTCGAACAACCCATGCTCCTCCAAGACTATGTGTATCCTTGTTCCACTCAAAAGCAACATTACACATTAACCAACTCTCCTCTGGAGGCAACCATCGTTTCTTGGGTCGCACATCATTCCGCGTTACTTCGAGTTCCACTTCTTTGTCTACTTCCTGCGCTAAAAACCAACCATCAGCCTCATTTTTTGCCTTCACCACAATCTCCATTGGCATCCATCTCGCTCCATTAAAAATAAAGTCATTTCTACTCTTCCATAGAAACCATAAAACCCAAGGCCAAGCTCTTTTCTCCTCCATAGAACCCCACGACTGTGCCTTTAGGTTCATCAGATAGTTGATGTTGGAAAACAGATGACCTTCCTGCATTTCAAACATAGGTTGGGGTATACCCGACAGAGCCCACACCTGTCTTGCTACTGCACATTGAAATAGCACGTGTTGAATCGTCTCACCTTCAAGTCCACACAGTTGACATCTTTCATCAACTTTCATTCCTCTTTTTAAGATCAGATCAGCTACCGGGATAGCTTCACTCAAGACTTTCCAAAGGAATATCCTGATTTTTGGCACAGTCGGTATCTTCCAAATTCTCTCTTTTATTGGGTTGAGAGAAGGGAGAGCTAACGCCTCACTGTGACATTCCTTGATCGTCTCTTCTCTAGCTAAACCATAAGCTGAATGAACCGACATCAGCCCATTTCTGTTAAACTTCCAAGTAAAGGAATCCTCTCTAGAAACAATAGGCTGGGAAGCCGCAATCAACTGAACATCTCCAGGAACAAAGATCTCCTCTAGTGCCTGCAGGTTCCATCTGCGAGTCGCGCCATCAATCATAGCGCTTACCTTAAGATTTACATCAAATGTATTGTTTTTGATCCAAGGAGCTCTCATCCCAACCTCCGGGTCGTGCACCCACTTATCCAACCACACTCTTGTAGTACGGCCGTTTCCTATCTGCCATTTCAGTCCTTTCTGCAGGAGCTCTCTGCCAAAAAGAATGCTTCTCCAAGCAAACGAGGGCCTATACCCAACCGGAGCATGTAGAAAGTCAGAGTGAGGATAGTATCTACTTTTAATGAATCTTGCTAGCAGGCTCTCCGGTTGGTTAATGAGCCTCCATCCTTGTTTTGCTAACAGTGCTTGATTAAAGATCTCCAAATCTTTAAACCCCATTCCACCAAGCTCTTTTGGAAGACACATTTTATCCCAGGCCACCCAGTGGATCTTCTTCATGTGAGAATGAGAGTTCCACCAAAAATTGGCCATCATACTTGCCAGTCTCTTGATCACAGTCTTTGGCAATCGGAAACATGACATGGGGAAAACCGGAAGAGCCGAGGCTGAAGTTTTTAAAAGTATCTCTTTCCCACCTTGTGACAGCTTCCTCAGAAACCAAGTCTCAAGTCTGCCTTGCGTTTTATCTTTGAGGTACGATAACGCGTTGATCTTGGAGCCAGAGAAATCTTCCGGGAGTCCTAAGTATTTACTCATCCCTCCTTCATTATAAATCCCCATAATATTCTGCAGCTCACTTTTCACCTCCACAGATACCAAGTGTCCAAAAGTCATCGCCGATTTCTGATAATTGATGCACTGTCCTGAAGCTTCACCATAAAAGCATAGGATCTTTTTTAGATTACGACATTGGTATGCAGACGCTTGACAGAGAAATAAGCTATCGTCTGCGAAGAAAATGTGATGAACGGATGGCCCGGACACATCAAAACTCATGCCTTTCAGAAAACCGTTCCTTTCCGCAACATTCAGTAAGTGCGACAGCCCTTCTGTGCAGAGAACGAAAAGGAAGGGTGATAAGGGATCTCCTTGTCTGATCCCTCTACTCGGTGAGATAAGGCCAAACGGCTGGTCATTCATTAAGACTGCAAAAGACACTGACGATACACACATCATAATCCAAACCACCCATTGCTCGGCAAAACCTAATGCCTTTAGCAAGTCTTCTAAATATTTCCACTCCACCCTGTCATAAGCCTTTGACATATCTGTCTTGATCGCCACGCTCTCAGCAGCTATCACCCTGTGAGTTTTGAGTGCATGTACTGCTTCATGAGCTATAAGGACATTATCTTGTATCAACCGCTCGGAGATGAAGGCAGATTGATTCACTGACACAATCTGACTGAGAAAAGGTTGCAACCGTTTCACCAAAATTCTGGAAATCGCTTTGTACAAAACAGAACAGAGACTTATGGGTCTTAGGTCTGTCATGTTTTCAGGATTCGCAATCTTTGGGAGCAAGCATAGATATGTAAAGTTCCAATCATCCGGAAGAGTACCTTTCACAAACACCTCCTGAATCTCTTTGGTAACCTCTTCTCCAATAGTTGGCCAAAACTTCTGGAAGAAGTGACCAGTCATACCATCAGGTCCCGGCGCACTATCTGCCTTGATGGAGAAGATTGCCTCTCTTACTTCTTCCTTGGTAACCTTCGCCGTCAAACACCTATTCATACCTGGGGTTACTTTAGGTATCATGCTCTGAAACACTGCTTCATATGAGGGAGGGTTTGAGGAAGTGAACAGCTCAGAAAAGTATTCCACTGCCACCTCTGCTTTTGCTGCATCAGACCATTGATCTTGGCCCCTTTTATCTTTAAGTTTAAGAAGATACAATCGAGCTCTATTAGCCTTGACTGAGAGATGAAAGAACTTAGAGTTCCTATCACCCAGTCTTAACCATTTTTCTCTGCTTTTTTGGCGCCAGAACATCTCCTCCTCTTTGTATGCTTGCATCAGTTCTTTTTTGATTGTGTTGATTACGAACCAGCAAGGATATGACTTGGATTGAAACCACTCAAGTCTTATCTGCAATTTATTAATCTTATCCTTGGCGTTAAAACTTTTTTTCCTTCTCCAAGCACTCAATATGCCCCTGCATTTCCTTATTTTGACCGCAACAGATGCATTTGCCCTTACACTGCTCCAAGCCCCTTTCACTGCACTCATTGCGTCCGGATAGTGCAGAATTCTTTTGTCAAATTTAAACTGGCCCCTTTGCATCTCTGGATTTGCGCACAGATTCACCCAAACGGGCCTATGATCAGAACCCCTTTTCTCCAAGAAAGATTGGTTGGAGCCCGGGAAGGTATCACGCCAAGCTTTATTACCAAAACATCTGTCGAGACAACATTGGATCCACTTCTTCCACCTCATACCTCCCCATGTAAATCTATCTCCTTTACTGACCAGTTCTTCCATGTTGCGAGCTGATAACATGTCAGCAAAGTATTTAAAGGACTCTTCAGGCCTCATCGGTCCCCCCGTTTTTTCTTCATTACTTAGAATTTCGTTGAAATCACCAACCATGCACCACGGTTGTGATCTCCCCAATCCTAACCTTCTCAATCGTTCCCAAACTCCACTTCTCCCATCGGTGGCTGGTTCCCCATACACGCAGGTTAAGTAAAAAGCTAAATCACCAAACTGCACCAAAAGATCCACCATATTCTTGTCTGAACTCTTAACGCGGACTTTTACATTTTTTTTCCACATAACAGCTAAACCACCACTGTATCCAATAGGATTCACAGTGTGTACACGCTCATACCCTAACCATACTTGAAGATCTACTACTACATTCCGACATTTTTTTGTTTCCATTAAAAATAAAATCTCCGGGAAATGGTATTGACGCATCTCCCGTAGTCTTTGGATTGTCAAGCCTTGAGGCCGCCCCAAGCCTTGACAATTCCAGCTCATGAAGCTCATTGGGCATTGGGCAGTCCCTCCTTTGGGACTACCTTTAGGCAAACCGCCTTGGTTGTTGAACTTGACTCTTCCTCGTTCCCTACACACTTTCTCTTTTTACTGTTCACAATCTGCTTCCCTTCTCTACTGTCAGGCTCTAGCAATGGTTCCTGAATAGGAATGTCACGCTTCCTCTGATCTCTGATAGCTTTCGGGGGTCTTCTTCTAGCCCCAACCGTATTCTTAGCTATCCCGGAAGAGCATGGTGCCAGTGAGCCAGCTCTGAAAACCGTAGAATAGTCCAAAATATGGGGTTTAAGACTCTCAGCAGAATCAGAGGAAAGCACTGGAGGAACTTCCAAACGAAGCGTAGCTCTCTGATACATAGTCCCCTGAGACGTTTCCTTTAGGGATTGTTGAACTCTGTCTACCTTAACAGCATGACTATCTCCAGTATCTGCCTTCATGTACCTCCTCATTTCCTCAAGAATATCCTTTGCGATCTTGCATCTACCAGTAGCAGGGTCAGTACCCACGAGGGATTCATCAATGATACCAAAGAGAATATCATCTTCAGTTAAAATACTTTGCTTCTTTTTCAAACTTTCTGTCATCTTTTCTCTTCTTACTCTAGATTCCTCTTGCCTCTGTCTAACCACCAAAGGGCAGAGATCTTTCTCATGGTTAAGCCTTTGACAGTGGAAGCATCTTTTCTGAACTCTTTCATAATGAAAGAGAATCGTTGTCGGCTTTCCTTTGATAGTAATCACCTTAGACCTCCTGAGGGGATTTGCTACGTTGAACTTCACTTGGACCCTAATGAAATCTTGGGTTATTGGCTTTGTCGGGTCAAAGGCCACGACCATTGTCTTTCCCACCAAATCACCGAGTGCTGTCAGCGCTTCATACGTGTAACAATTGACTGGGATATTACTGATTTGAACCCAAATCGGAACAAACTGCAGATAGTCTTCTGAAGGGTTTTCAACCCACCTTTCCACCGCTATTACCCACTCATTGAATGTGTGAACTCCTTTCTCCAGCACATCAAGTAAATCATGTTCATTCTGAAAGATGAACTGAAATCTTTCTTGAGATAAGGCAATCCCACGCACTCGACCTTCCTTCTCCCACTTTCGCGGCATCCTCATAATCAGAGTCGATATCTTCTGACACTGAGGGTTGAGGATCCTTCCAATCAAGCTTAGTTTGTTGTCCTCGGCCGAACTGAACTCTGGAAGCTCCGGCATGGCGAACGGAGTATCTTCTTCATCCAGCGACAGGGCCATGAGCGCTTTATCCATAGCTAAAGACATGCTTTCTTGCTTAACGACTCTTCTTTTCTCAAAAAAACTCTCACCACTTTTCCTCCTTGTTCTTAATAATTGAAGAACAGTTGAGAAAAACAGCAGGAAATTTCGAAAAGGAATCCAAAGTAGCCTCAAAAACAAAGAAAAGGTTGACAATTTTGCTCAGAAACGTGTTATACCAACCAAAGTGCACTGATTGATTTTCTTCACCTTTTAGACCACTGGGTAATACCTGGAGCCCACGCGGGGACGCTTGAGAGGAAAAAATTTCCTTGCTTTTTTCGAAAACGTGTTTTTGCACCAATGACCCAATGAAACCCGCTTTCTTTGTTTACCCTAACATGCACAACTTAAATAAAATTAGGAAAAATTGCCTTAATGTTTAAATAAAATGTAATTAAGGACGCCACGTGTGGAGTAGAAGTTTACATTTCTCCATCAAAACTATCTCTCAGCCTCTCTCTCTCTCTCGCCGACGAGGGAGGAAGAAGGACCAATCGAGACGTTGTTGAGACCCCTAAACCCCAAATTCACCAGCTTCCTTTCATTTATCTTTTCTCTCTCTCTCTCTCTTCAGTCTAAAACGGAAAAAAAAAAAAGTATCTAACTTTCGTCATTTTCAATCTCGGATCATCATTTCAATCTTCTTTCTCTCTAATCGCGATTTCAGAAAGAGAGAGTTTACATCAGATCAGATCTGGGGAGGGGAATGGATAGCAGTTACTCTGTCATTTCCAAAAACTCTAACGTCGAACTACAGAAACAGACCACCAAGTTGCTTCCTCCTTCCGATGAAGAAAGCTTCGTCAACGATTTCGACGATACCCGCAGCGTCGTCGGCGACCAAGAAGCCGACGATCTAGACTTCGACATCTCTAACTATCCGCTCGTTAATGGAAAATCGAGTCAAGGAGGATCTGGGATCCACGGCGCCGTTTTCAACCTCACCACATCCATCATCGGCGCCGGGATCATGGCATTGCCCGCCACCATGAAAGTCCTCGGCTTGGTTCTCGGCTTCGTTCTGATCATCCTCATGGCGATTCTGTCGGAGATCAGCGTCGAGCTTCTGATTAGATTCTCGGTTCTCTACAAGTCCAGATCTTACGGCGAGGTCGTGCAGTTCGCGATGGGGAGAACCGCTAGGGTTTTGTCTGAGATTTGTATCATCGTCAACAACGGTGGCGTCCTCGTTGTTTACCTCATCATCATGGGTGACGTCATGTCTGGTTCGCTTCATCACATTGGTGTTTTGGATCAGTGGTTAGGGAACGGGTTCTGGGACCACCGTAAAGTTTTGATTTTGATTGTTATGGTCGTCTTCTTGGCTCCTCTCTGCGCTTTGAACAAGATTGATTCCTTGAGCGTCACCTCAGCTGCTTCCGTGGCTCTCGCTGTTGTGTTCGTTGTCGTCTGTTTCGCTGTCGCGGCGATTAAGCTTGTAGAAGGAACTATTGATACTCCGAGGATGAGTCCTGATTTTAGCTCCAAGGAAGCCATCTTGGATCTTCTTGTGGTGATTCCGATAATGTCAAACGCTTACGTGTGCCATTTCAATGTTCAGCCGATATATAACGAGCTCGAAGGTCGTTCGCCTCATAAGATGAACCGAGTTGGGAGAATCACGACGGCTATTTGCGTTGTTGTCTATGCTTCAACTGCTATATCGGGTTATCTTCTCTTCGGTCTGGCTACAGAAGCTGATATATTGACCAACTTTGATCAAGATCTCGGCATCCGTTTCAGCTCTGCCGTGAATTACGTTGTCAGAATCGGATACATTCTCCATCTAGTTCTCGTCTTCCCCGTGATCCACTTCTCCTTGAGAGAAACCGTTAATACCTTGTTGTTTGAAGGCTCGCCTCCTCTCTCCGAAAGCAAGAAGAGATCTCTGGGGCTTACATTGATCTTGCTGGCTCTTATTTACATCGGCTCGACGATGATCCCAAACATATGGACTGCTTTCAAATTCACAGGGGCGACATCAGCGGTTTCGCTTGGTTTTACCTTCCCTGCTCTCATCGCGTTACGGTTAGGGAAACAGAGCAATACGTTAAGCTTTTTGGAGAAATCTGTGTCGTGGTTGATGCTAATCTTGGCGGTGGTGGTTAGCATTGTGGGAACCGTTGGCAACATATACAGCATCAGAAGCAAATCAGATTGATGTTACAACTTGTTTAGTGGTTTTTACAGGATCTTGTAGATTTTATTATACAAATCAGAGATTCTCAGTCCAATACAGAAGAACCGGAAATCTTCAGTTTTTGTGACTGCTACATGCACCTTTAGGATCTCGATCAAATGGCCTTTGTTCAGGCCAAGTCCAGCGATGTCCGGTTTGTGAATTGTTTCAGGTTACGAGATTATCATCATACCCATGACTTCAATGTATACAGACCAGATTCTTATTGATATATATTTTTTTAATATTTATACACGCAATTTTGCTGTTTTTATATATAGTTCTCCTTTGTTATTTTTGCTTCATTGAATGTTTTTTATTTTCTGTTATCTTTGATCGTTTCGTGAATGTAGTCACAAATCGAGATGGTTACACTTAAAAACCAGCTTTTAATCGACTAGGTATCTGATATAATCGATTGGTTCAAACTTTTGCATCTTAAGCACAACTAGATCATGACTATTATATAAACTAATAATTGAATGTTGTTTAGAGTTAAAAGAACTTTTAGCTGCCTAATGTTTATTTAATGTGGCTAAATTAACATTATTATAATTATTTTGTGTAATTTGTCTTGAGCTTGCCAATGATTTACATGGAAAAGATCTCTATAGGAAAGTAAGGATCATATCAAAATATTAACTCAAATCAACCTCAAAACTTAACATCAAACTCAACATAAATACAAAATTTTTTTTAAAATCAAATTTCTGATGAAAACGTAAGAAAAAAAATTCTAAAATAGACGAAGAAAAACAATTTTTAGGTCCTTGGTTTGTTGTTTTCAGCTAACAGTAAGCATATGATTTATTTCTTCCTACATTTCAGATTACCAATACTCATCATTTACATTAAATTACTTTGTTTATCTTATTTTTCCATGATAAATATGATCATGTTTTGTGCATTTGTTTTATCCTATAAATTGATATGAATAGATATTTTTGTGATTATCATGACACTTTTAAAGCAGTTCAAAAGGGTTATGCTGAGTTGGCAATCCGCACAACTTTGACCGGAAAGGGTTGTGTCGAGTTGATAACCCACACAATTTTGATTCAGTTAACATTCAAGATGGATAACTCTTTTTCCATACAAGTAAGGTCGTGGGTTTGGTCAACTATGACATGGATGATGATTTGATCAATGATGTGACATAATATTTATTTTATGTGGTTTAACTAACATTATTATCATTGTTTTGCCTAATTTATCTTGAGCTTGCCAATTCTCTACATGAGAAAGTAACATCATATCAAAATATTAATTTAAATTAACCCCAAAACTAAACATCAAACTCAACATAAATATAAAAACTTTCTTAAATAAAATTGTAGATGAAAACTGTAAGAAAAAAATTCTAAAATGGACAAAGAAAAAACAATTTTTTTAGCTTCTTGGTTTGTTATTTTCTGCTAATAGTGCATATGATTTATTTCTTCCTACATTAGAGATTACCAATACTCATCATTTACATTAGATTACTTTGTTTCTCCTTATTTTTCCATGATAAATATGATAATATTTGTGCATTTGTTTTATCCTATTAAATTGAAATTAATAGATTTTTTATCATGATTCATATGGATTATACGGATTCTAATGATCTGAATATTTCTTGTTCTAGTGGAAAAAAAACTTAATTTAGACACAAGATAATAGTATTTGAAAATTTGTTAAAAGGAGAATCAAACAAATTGACGGCATTTTTGGTTTTCTTTCAGTCTCAGCCAATTATCCTAAAGACTGAAAGATTGTTCCGAATGGACAATCACAACAAGAATCAATGAACGCCTGAATTGACAAGCATACAAAGCAGATTTAGAAATGCAGATCTAATTTTCAATATAAAAGAAAAGTTGTAGGGTGGATCCGCTACGATCTTCACGCCAATCTCATCAACGACTAAGAATATTCAGGGTGGATGAAAACTCTTTAAGAGATTGACGGTAAGAAACCACCAAGAAGAATTTCTCGAGTTCGATGAAGCTATTACTTTTGCTCATTACTACTTTGAACAAAGAAGATCGACCACCTATAAATGCAATTTGGCGAAAAATGTGATTTTGTATTTTAAACCGGAATAAGTAATTTTAATTTCGTTTCTCATGTTTCTGATTTTCTTCCAAAAGAAAATTTTAGATCTGTAGGTTTATTGGACGTCCAAATGGTTTTATCCCGTATATTTTCGGACAAAATGAGTTCTACCATATTTATACTATATCAATTTTGGACGTTGACCATAACAAAAGCTTTTTAGTTTGGATTGGGCTAACTCATGATCATCGTACCCAATTGGCATCTTTAACCGCAACCCAAGCAAACGAGAAGAGAAGTTGGTCTGTAGTTTTTTTTGTGTGTGTGGACAGCGGTTGTTATGGTAATTAAGACGCAAATTATCAGTCAGCGAACTTAAAACATAATGATACAGAAGTGGGAGCTAGCTAGTGACTGGTAGTGCATATGCACATTACTCATAATTTCACATGCTCAATTTGCTCATGACGCGTGATTCCCAATCATGTCGGTGTATTGGTGTTTGTAACAGTAGATATGTTCATACAATATTCTGATTGTGATGGTTCAATATCTGCAAGTTGCATCCACTTGTGTTAGATATTTGTAACCACATCACTCGATAATAATGGCTCGCATAATTTCTTAAAAGCTTAACAATGATTTTATCTTCCTCCTTCATTCAAAAAAGCCAAGCTGAGGATACTCATAAATATATGAATTTTCTTTTCAATTTGACCTAAGAAATAAAATTATATATACACGAAATATTGGAGAAAAATATTAGTTGGCTATAGAAGGTAATTTTTAATTTACATATATAGTAGTGGTATTTTTCTTTGTGGTTATCGTTAGTTGACCTAACTAAGAAGATAATACTAGATATTTAGTTAAATTAATCCATCTTACCTGTAACGAAGAGCACTTCTTATAATCTACCTTATTAAAACTCAAGTACAAATTATGTTTGTTTAAAAATATTTATAGCAATTTTTAAAAAAGTTTGTTTGGAAATATAGATTATAGTTAAAAAAAAAATTGTTTGAAAACATGGATTGCAGTTTAAAAAAAAGGTTTGTTTGGAAACATAGATTATAGTTTAAAAAAAAATAGGTTTGTTTGGAAACATAGATAACAATATATTAAGAGAAAAAAAAAATGAGTTTATATTTTTTTTAAAATTGGAAGTTCATTATATTAGAAACTATCTATTTGGTACCTAACCAGGTTCGGTTCAGGCATGTTTGGGTTTCGGATTTCCAGAGTCAAAGATTTCAGTCTCATTCTAATATTTCTAAATTTCAGTTCAGGTTCGCTTCAGATTTTTGCGGGTTCCGTTTGAGTTCGGATAACTCATTTAAATTACTTTTAAAATTTTAAAATTCATTATATATTTATATACTTTAAATTTCTCAAAAACTATAAACAAATAATATATTAAATATAAATTTGAATAGCATATCTCAGAATACATAAACTTAACATATAAATTATTTTAGTTCAAATATTTGGATAGAGAATCAATAATTATTTTAAGTATTTTCGTGTTTTAAGTATACTTTTAATATTTTATATATTTACTATTGATTATTTGTATATATTTTCAAGTATTTAAACCAGCTTAAAAGTATCATATATATTCTAGATGTTTTTATATATATTAAATCTAAAAATAATTAATATATATAAATATATAAATCTATTTCGGATACATTCGGATACCCGGAATACTTCGGTTCGGGTCGGATTCGGTTTCGGTTCTCCAAAAACCAAAATTTTGAATAATTCGGATATTTAATCAATTTCGGCTTGGGTTTGGTACTATTTTTTCGGATCGAGATCGGTTCGGTTCTTCAGATTCGAGTATTTTTCCTAGCCCTTATATTATTGACATGAAAAACAAATATAAACATATTTTTGAAAAATACAATCCGCGCGAGTGCGCGGGTCAAAGTCTAGTTATTTGTTAAGTCAATAAAACTAACCATGTTTGTTTAGCTTAAATAAGGAAGATAATTTATAAAATACTATATGGCCATCAATTTCTGTTGCACTTTGGTCTACAGTTGAGTCCATGATTCAACCACCTTACCAAGTTAGGCCCCGTTACTTTTAAAACTAGTCAAAAAGCCTCCTAAACCCAACACTCTCCTCTATATTTACTAACGACTTCACCTTCCAAACTCTCACCAAAGTTTCTTGTCCTTCTTCTAACCACAGATCAAAAAACCAATCATCTTTGATCGCATGAGAATGGATTGGTTCTCATGGCTATCGAGAACAAATCTGGAAGATTCGCTCACATACGAGTACGGTCTCTCCTTCTCACACAACGAGCTCGAGTACGAAGACATTGCTTACTTCAACCACGAGTTTCTCCAGAGCATGGGTATCTCCATCGCCAAACACCGCCTCGAGATACTTAAGCTCGCTCGGCGACATACTAAACCGTCTCGTTCTATTTCCAGAGTGCTGATCGCGATTAGGAAGACCGGGAAGTGCTTGTCCGAGTACGTCCGTGCCATGATGAGACGTGAGGAATCGTCTCAGGCTCTCGTAGTTGTGAAAGGAAGATGGTCAAATAGGAACAAGAGCAACGGAAAGGAAGAGAGACTTCTTCTGACGAATGGGACTCCATGTAGGCTGGATAGCTTCTCCAGTTACACGGGTTTCGATCATAACAGTTCGAATGATGATGATGTTTATTGTGGGAAAAATTTACAAGAGGAGGAGGTTATTATAAAGTGGGATTCAATGTTCCAGAATCTGAAACCAACTTGAAACAATCAGATAAAAATAGTGGTTTTAAGGGTTCTTCCACCATGTTATTCAATGAGTTTCCAACTTTCTTGTCTTCCAAGTGTGTGTGTGTGTGTTTCTATGTTTGGTCGGAGTAATTAGCTTTTGTAGACATTTTAATAACAGAGGAGTTAGTTCTGTGTTCATGTTACCAAACACTTCTCTACCTTTTAATAACAGAGGAGTTAGTCTACGTATGTGACACTCAAAACTTATCAATAGCAGTATGACACAAACAATAAATAAACACAATCAACATGGTAAAAGAAGCTGTTACAAAGGGTGGTACTTCCAACCGGTTACATTTTTTCATACGGTTTAAGATTGGGATTTTGTATTGACGAAGATTAGAGATAAAAACTTGTCTGACCAATTGGTTGTTTTTGTCTTAGAAAAATGAGGAAGAGAAGGAAACTCTCAAACCATGATATGTCAATACATTAAAATAACTAAGTAACAGTAAACAAGGGACCAAGAGAACGAAACGTCAAAACCATGAAACGGAGAAATTGCAATTCTCAACTGACTTGGACTAAGGTTGGACGAAAAGAGGAAGAGCAAACAAGTGGGAGAAGAAGAGCTTGACAGTGCTTTCCGGAATAGGGGGAAAGGTGTTGGAGTTTGAGAGCCTGTCCGAGATTAACAGATTGGATGTAGCCGGCTTGTCCAAACACAAAAGCGGTGTGTTAACTCGGAGGAGGAGCCGAGATGGATATATATGAGTCTAGTTCAAACACCACAGCAACTTTGTTTTCCTCATCAACAAAGAAGCTCCCACCAAGCTGAAAATGTAAAGAAGTGAATATAGGCCCCCCCGTTTCCACTAGCAAAAACTTTGTCCAGGACACATGGTCGGGCTCAACCAGAGTAAGGGTGAGCCAAATCTCAAAAAAGCTTGATTCACAACCACCAAACAGGGCCGCAAGCTGCTCATCATCACCTCTAAGGAAGCTTGAGAGGGTGACACAGTCTTCATTGAAAGAGTGAAAAGGAAGAGGGAGGCGTGGTCCAAACCTCTCTTTGGTAAAGTCAAAAGAGAGTAAGAAATCTTCAACCCCGTCAACTGGGATCGATCCGTCAGCGTCAGGCTCTATATCATCAACTCTGTCATGAGCAAAAAAGTAGGTGTTACCGTTGACAGACGCCCCTCGCTGATGCACATCTATCTCCCACTTGGGCTTCGCCTCTTCGAGGACTCTCCATGATGAATCAGAGCTGCTCATTTCATAGATTTCGCACCTGAAAACGCTTAGTACTGGTCCAGCGACACAGTTGTCATCCACCAACCTCAGGATTTTGTGGTCGCGCTTCTTACTCTTATCCTCCGAGTATCCGATGGCGTAAATGTCGCTTGCCTTGAAGCTTTCTCCTCTCGGTCCGATCCACCTTGATTGACACAGGTAAGGGTTCCACACCACCAGCTTCGAAAGGTCATTAGCCACGCATAACACCAACCCATCGCAGTGATATACTGCGGATATCTCCAACTGATTAAGCAGATCTACCTGCTGTACCGATACATCTCCTTGATGGTACCTCAGAGAGTAGACCTTGTTATTCATCTTCACGAACCCCACAAGAAACTCATCTGCTGCTTTTTTACCCAAAACCACCCAGCTTTTCGTTATAGCCTCCCATGTTTTGCAAGTAGATCGAACCGCCTTCAGAGATGTTATCGGAACCATCTTGAATATCTCCACAACCAATTTCTCCCCAAGATCGCACATCCTCATCATCCTTCTTCCAACTCTTTGGCCGCAATTGAAAAAATATTCGGGTTTTCCTCTCTCTCTCTACGCGCGTGTTGTGTGTCGTGTATTTATATTACTATCATAGCTTGCTACGCACGGAGCAAATCCCTTATATTTTTTTTAATAATTATTTGTCATAAATTTAAATTTTAAAAATTCCTAATTTAAACTGTTTTACAGAATATCTGATGCTGTTTTTAAACTAGACTAGGTCCGTCTCCGCGCTACGCGCGGATTATATATTATAACAATTTTAATTTTTAAATTATTTGAATAGTTAAAATTATTTTGAATTAATTTAAGAGCAAACTAGATCTTGACCCGCGCTACAAAGCGCGGGTATATTGTTTGTTTTGTTTTTCGGTATATTTTTTATATATAGCTTAAAATAAATATCACCTCGTTCCTGGTTGAACAAAAAAAAAGAATATCACCTGTTCACATTCATAAAATCAGTTAAATGTAAAAAGTAGTTAAATGAAATAGGTATGTGTTTTGCTCGTAGGAAGCAACAAACATATCAATATACAATTTAGTTATCAATATTATTTAGTATATGAACTTTAAGATTTTTAAAATAATTTCAATGGGTTATTCGAACCAGAACTAAAATTTAAAAATATTTGAATGAGGCTAAAATATTAAACTCCGAAAACCCAAAATCCGAATTAGATCCTAACCAAATCGGAATGAGTACTCGAACGACCACCCCTAATTTCTGTATAAGATATTGTATAGGTTTAGACACATTTATCCAGAACCAAAAAACTAAAACCAAATGTAAACCTAATTCATAAATAATCAAGTGAATCATATATCTCTGGAACCAAAAAATTGAATTGAACGGAACCAAACCGCTAACCAAATAGGTATCCAAAACTTTAAAATGGAATTATATACCCACAAATATTAATTATACTTAATTTTTAAATAGTTAAATATACTAAAAATACTATTTATTAACAAAATTACCCGAATATTTTTATCCATAAATTTAAAATTATCTAAATTATTTGATATTTTTATTCAAACCGTCCGATATTTAAAGCTGGTATAATTATTTATTTATTTGTAAACATAGTTATTGATACTATGAATATAAATGCTATTAATTGTTATTGATAATGTATATACAAAATGGTATCATGCATGCGAAAATCAAAGCATCTAATAGATGAATTGGTTGCTGTCAATGATTGTAGTCGAATATTTTTTCCACTCAAAGTAATGCATCCCGAAATGATAGGAAGTAAAGGGAAGATGAGGTTATTTTTTTTTCATCGGGAGGTTATAAAATACCAAGGAAAGAAGAGGTTATAATATATATATACATGTCATGGCAGTTAAATTTTTAAGAAAGTGGTTTATAAATAATTGGACCAAACAAATATCAATTGGTCATACAGTAGTTTTAATAGAATAGATAGCTTAAAATGTTTAAAAGAATAATGTAGATGATTATAGTTGAAATATTTCATTATGATTTTTGTAAACATCATTATATTGATAGAGTTTGTATTTCATTTTTTTTTAAATAATTTAATGTTTTTATTGTGTTATTTTAAATATTTTCTCCATGTATCTTTTTTTTCTGTTTCAATTTTTATCAGGCTAATTATATTGATAACAATTATTTTCTTTGCTATATTCAATTTTGTTGGTATGGCATAATTTATGATATATTGAAAAATATTTTTATGTTATTTCTTCAAATATTTTAGCATAGATACCAACTAATTTAAGATAGTATTTTCCTTTTCTAGATTGTTTTATACTATTTTTTTTATAAATATGGCTATTTGAAAGTTGTACATTCTTTAAGACATGTTAAAAAAATCAAAATTTTTTATGATCCATTCATTAGGGCAGCATTTTATGCATTCATTAACTAAAGAAGATAATAAAATAGAGTTTGGCCGTTTCACAAAGAAAATCAATACATTTGCTTTCGGCTATATTATGATCCATTAGATAGAGAAGTTAGAACTTTATTCAGAAGTTTGCTCCCCAATTTGGATGAGCAAGTTGTGATTGCTGATAAGCACCAAGTTGAGAGGGAGGAGACGGTACAACCCCAACATTACCACCAAGCCCAGGTTCCATGTGGTGTGGATTCGCCATTGCACCAGGTTGTGGGGGATGGAAGAGACCCTGGAACTGCATTTGAGTAGATTGTGCAGCGGCGTTGAAGGATGGATGTGATGTATGGGATGGTAAATAAGCACCATGAGGCGTTTGACCAGCTATGTTGTAATATGGAGGAGACTGAAGGCTTGAAAGATCTCTTGGATTCTGCATCCAAATATCAGAAGTCTCAGCCTGCTGCGTCATATAAAGAAACACAATTCAGAAATACAGAAGGTAAAAAAAACTGTGGTTGGGGTAAGAGGAAGTTCCATCTTTGTTAATATTACCTGAGGGTTTTGAACGTAGATATTTCCATCTTTGTATTTCATGCGAGATGGATCTTCAAGACCCATGGCGTTTCCAACTACATTGGGAGTATTAATCTGATACGCATTAGGGTTGTTGTTGTAAGTCCCAAAACCAGTAGGACCACCTGTTGGGACTGGCTTGAATTGCTGGATGCCATACTTGACACCATTTGAACTAGGATGAAAACCACCTCCAGGCATCAGAACATAGCTATTTCCATTTGAAGGGTGTGCATACGCTGCTGGGTTACCTGAGTAGCCTGGCATGGGCATCTGGGGAACATAGGAGACAAACTGACGATAAGGCATCAGATTGGGAAAATGTGCAACTTGAACCTGCGGGTACATCTGTTGCATTGACACCTGCTGTTGTTGTTGTTGCTGCTGCAGCATGGGAATCGTAGATGAAGGGCCATTGTTCACCATTTGAGTACTTAACACCTGCTCCATTAGCAAAATGATACGTTAGTTTTTCTTGCCTAATGAAATGAAAGATAATCATGACACATGTAAGGCCCAACTGCTCAAAGAAAAGCCTGAAGACAACTTAATGCCTTGGATTTTCTAAAGGTACAAATTGCAGGAAACCTTACAGGAGCTTTTTGCAACTCAGGAGGATTTTGCTGCTCTTCAAACTCTAAAGGAGTATAATGTGGACCGTTCCTATTGAACAATTGAATTTCTGAGTACTCATCCAAATTGTCAGATCTGTGAGCTTCCTTCTCTTCGGGTAACTGTTGCTCAGATGCCACTGATACACGTGAGTCAGATTCAGAAACTCTGACATGATCATCAAGAATATCAATAGGCTTATCCCCGGACCATCTGTTAAAGTCTCTGGAGAAGAAACTGGCGAACTGCAAACAATATCACCAAATTACTTAAGGAAAGATGCAAGGTGATCTTAAACTTTATTCAAAATTTACAAAAACAAATAATAACACCAACTTACCTACGATCAGTTTCTCTAAGTTCTTCTAAAGAGCATGATTCCTGGAAAGCAGATTCTGAATTCACTGATGAACTAAACTCTTGAACAAAGCTACCAAAAGTAAGCTGACATCAGTCAGTCTCTGGGACGCGAATATGATCAAACTGGACGCTAAGAAATCAGATCTATAAATAGAAAAATAAAGAGGAAGGCGAAAGGAATCCATTGAATGTGTTAAACCAAGGTTTGATTACAGGAGTTAGTGGTGAAGTTACTCAAGAAAACGGATTTAGAGAAGAGAGAGATGGAAGATCAGGAAGACGAAAGGAGGGTGAAGAACAAAATTAGGGTTACTACAAAGACAAAGAGGACAGGTCGCGTAACACGTCGGTCTTTCTTCTCCAGAACGTGGGCTCAAAAACATTCATACCATACAGGCCCAAACAAAGTTAACTCGACGATGACGTGGCTGTTTGCTGCATTACTATTGGTCGTTTTTTCTATCCGACGTGGAGGGTTTTATATTGTGCTTTTAGTATAGTTTTGATTTGATTATTATTATTTCCCAAATATTCTATGAACCTTGATAACAGTGGAACATAATACTAGAGGTGGTTGTTAAATGAACGATTGAAACGCCTTATCCTAAGCTAGAAAATGTACCAGAGGTTCTTATTAAGTGGGATTCTATGTTTCAGAATCTCAAACCTACTTGAAATCAGATAGATTATGTATGATGACTTTTAGGGTTCTTACACCAAAGTTATTTGATGTGTATTATTTACTTTGGGCTTTCTTGTTTCCCATTTTTTTTGTCTGTTCGGGGTATTAGCTTTTTTTTTGTAGACATTGATATAATAGAGGACATAGCTTTGTGTTCATGTAACCAACATTCCTCTACCTTCTTTGTGTTTAGTCTGCATTTTTGTTATGACAAGATCTGTTTTCCGAGTGTTAAGTTTTCAGTTCTTGATTCCTCAAAATTGTTTGATCCGGTTCTTGGCATGACATTCCTTTTTTGATTTGGAATTGTTTAGTAACCTGTGTTGACTCTTGACAAGTAAGGAAAAGATTCAGGAAACATGATCTTTATTACCTCTCTTGTTTTTTTCAAAAATTGTGGCGATCAAGAATCATGATACAAAACATCAAACAAATACAAACAAGATTACAGCAAATATTACAATGGTAAAAGAAGCCAATTACAAAAAAAAGGTTATTCCAACCGGTTCTGTGGCCGGTTGAGTCACCCATCACAGCTGAATAACAAAAGTTTTACAAATTTTAGGATACACACCTCAAAAAAACATGCCGCAAGATACAATAGGAACTTTATACGATGAAAAATAGACATAGCATATCTATGACTGTATCATCTCATACTCTCAACAGTCTCTCTTGCAATTCCCATGGAAATATCAGTGACCATTTGACTGCGGCTGCAACCGGAAAGAGCCAGAAGCATAGAGAGCTTGATAAACCGGCCTAATTCTCACAGTCAAAATAACAGAGAGCAGAGTGCCAAGTCCACAAAGACCGGCTAGAACCAAGAACGTTACCCTGTAGCAATCAGGACCAATGCACGTAGAACTCCCTTGCTTAGTCGCTTCCCTGTCGTATATATGTCCTGCCATAAGTGCCGAGAAAATGGCCGCACCTGTGGGGTTGCCCAAGAGTATGAAGTTGAAGTTGATTCCAAAATTCTTAAGACCAAAGAGCTCGGAGATGGTGGAGATTGACAAGTACTGAAACCCCATGCCTATCCCGACAAGAGCGGTCGCCACGTAGATAGTACCGTCGATGGCCATGGAGAAGAGGAGGAACGTGAACATCATAACCAGCTGCGCGGCTCCCATCCATAGCGTTCTTGGAAGGGCCTTTGACCTGACAAAGTGCTCAGAGATGGCACCTGAAGCAAGACGGCCACAGAAGTTGAAGAAGCTAAAGAGACAGAGGAGTATCGTTGTGCCTTTAATACCAAAAGCAAAACCGATCTGAGCCAAGTTGTTTGAGACGGTAATGCCTGAACCCATGCCGAGGAAGTAAGCAAACCAAAGGAGCCAGAAGTCTGCCTTGGCGAAGACTTGGCGAACCTTGAAGTCCTCTCCTCTCCTTGGCTTCCTCTTCTTCTTAACCGCACCTTCTCCTTCAGCCAAAAGTATCTCCATCTCCGAGGCACCGTCTCCATCTCCCTCTCCTTCGAAGAGAGTGCCCATGTTTGAAGCTGATGTAGAAGGTATCAGCAACGGTTCTTTCTCACCTTCCTCTTTGGCTAGATTGTCCGGAAGAGATCTCTTGGAACGGAATAGTGTCATCTTGATGGGGATCGCAAGAGGCGCCATCAAGAATAAGACCGTGCCCCCCAGAAGAATATATTTGAGGATGCTAGGCAGTGTAAACACCTCATTAAGCACAGTGGTCATAACAAGATAAGCAGCGAGGAGGATACTAGAGCCGAGGAGAAAAGCGAAATAAACAGGCTCAGAAGGGTCATTGTCGGTAGCAGGAACACATGGGCGGACGAAGTACATGAGAGATAAGCATAAAAGGGGAACGCCAACCATAAGAAAGAAGAGCAGATTGGTAGCTGAGTGGTGAAGCAAGACGCTGAAAATCACGGTGAATGCTGCACCACTGAGCCCAATATACCCTTTGATGAGTCCGGCAACTGGGCCTCGGCTCATAGGAAAGTTCCTCATATTGGTCACCAGAGATGCCGTGCCGAACCATGAGCTACTATTGGTGCCGAAAAACAGAGCAATGAATAGCTGTCAACAACATTACCAAACCCAAGATACTAATCATGTAAGTTCAATTAATAGGTCTTTGACTAAAAAAAAATGTACACTTGACTAACAAAAAAAGTTGAGTTCGATGTAACATTCTCCCAAAATCTCAGGACCGGCGTTATAGCATATGATTCAAATGAAAAAATAAAGAGAAGGGTGTGGTTGTTTGTTACCAGCCAGAAAGGCAAGCCATGGATGATTTGGTTGACGGAGCTCCAGAGAACGCTGTAACCGAGGAAACAAGAGGTGGATCCGATGAGAAGCATCGCCCATGGAGGAAGCTTGTTACTCACGTAGCCTGGAAGTAGTCCCAAATTTTCACCGAGATCACAAGCGACTCCGAGGATCGTGATCTGTTGCTGGTTAAACCCCAGAACCGATTTGAGAGCGGCGGAGTACAGCGGGAACGTCGAACTGGTTCCAGCAGCTATCTGAACCCAAGCGGCGGCAGCTAACCCCACCCACGGTGGTCGGCTTCCCGTTTTCTCCACTAGGTTCGGCATCTCTCTCCGACCGATCACTGTCTCTTCTTAGATTTGCACTTTTTTTAAAAAAAAGTAACATGCACCAGCACAACTCTTTAAAGTCGAGTTTGGTGTGTGTCTTCCTTCTACACTCTCTCTCTCTATAAATATTAACTAATTCTTATCTTCCGTCATCAGCAATGACTCAATTAAATTATTTAACTAACAAATAAGTATGTTTTGTATATATTCTATTTTTCTAACAAATGTCATTATTCAGATGAAAAATAAAACAAATGTCATTATTCCGTTGTCAAAAAAACAAATGTCATTATTCTTGAGAGGTTTTTACAGTACTTTCCAACTAATCTTGTTAAAATATTTGTTTTTAGTAATTATCTGCAGGTCGGTCGACAATTTACAGCCTATATTTATTAATTTTTCCAAGACTTATTTATACGAATATACTCCGGGAAACGTAGGATATTTTGCTTAGTCTGATTTTATTTGATTATACTAATACATAAAGCAAAACGGAATAACTTGTTGTCATGTGAAGGTTTTGTGCTCAACACGTGAGTTCATTTGAGTATATGATTTGTCCAGTCCAGCGTGGGTCGAGGCATGACTTTGGCTTTGTTCTTAACGATCTCATCTCTCAATCACTTTATTAATCTTCCCACTTTTATATTTAATTAATTATGTACTTTTTTTTGGAACACTCAATTAATTATGTATATTATATGCTTAGTTATATAAGTATTTCCTCGGATGAAGATTTACACAGCATTTCTTGTCTTTAATTAACAGAAGCAATGCATAGAGTCAAAAACAGACAGATCAAAGAGGATACGCACAAATTGAAGAGAAACAAGGTTAGGTTGAAGATGAAGTTTATTTCCTGAACTTTTTTTCTTAGAATTCAACATTACAAGAGATGTCTTATTTATACATAATAGTGAAAACCCTAGCATTCTAAACAGGTGTCATCATCAGCTTGCAACAAAGCCATCAAGGGCTGAGAATGGATTGAACAGCTTAAGCTCAACCTTCTCTTTTGCAGTCTGCTTTACCGTACTACTTGCTATCTTCTTGGACTGTAGCTCTTTAGTCTTAATGACCGCAGATGACCGTTGAGACTCAAGCTTGCTGGGCTCTTCATTGCATTGGGCCTGATCATCTTCCGGGTACATTTTACCCTTTCCCTTTTGTTCTCTAGATAGCTTGGCCAGGCCCAAACCACTCTCTTTCTCTGTTTGATGTTTCTCTGTTTTCACAGAAGGTACTTGTGCTGTAATAGCCCCCCTCAAACTTGGTGTTGGTGGAACATCTACACCCAGTTTGTAGCGTAAAGAGGAGAAAGCATGAGCCGGTAAGGACTTAGTGAATATGTCAGCGAGCTGAAGGCGAGCCGGAACATGCTTTACTACTACAGCACCTAAAGCAACTCGTTCTCTGATATAATGGTAGTCTATCTCGAAATGCTTTGACCTTTTGTGGTACGTTGGGTTCGCTGTTAAGTGGACAGAGGAGAGATTGTCACAATACAGCTCAGGAGTCACCAGTTGAGTCACTCCAAGCTCACGTAAGACAGAGCTTATCCAAGATAGTTCCTTTGATGTTTCTGTAAGAGAGCGATATTCAGCTTCAGTGGAGCTACAGGAGACAGTAGGTTGTTTATGAGAAGCCCATGAGATGATGTTTGAGCCAAGGAAGGTACAGAACCCTCCGGTAGAACGACGAGTGGAGGAGCAGCCACCCCAGTCACTATCACTATAAGCTCTTAGAGTGAAATCAGTATCCGCAGTGAAGTTGATCCCCATTGACAAAGTGCCTTTGAGATATCTCAGAATCCTTTTTAGTAGAGTGAAGTCTGAGATGGAAGGAGCATGCATCTTTTGGCACACGTAGTTGACGGCAAACTGAATGTCAGGGCGTGTCAAGGTGAGATATTGTAACTTGCCAGCCAAGCATCTGAAGTATGTTGGGTTTGAAAAGAGAGGTTCTGGTGGCTGTTGTGGATCTTTTCCTCTGTTAAGCTGTTGAGGCAGAGGATTGGCAATTGGGGAACAATCACTCATAGAAGCCACAGTGAGTATGTCCTTTGCATACTGTTCTTGACTCAGAAACAATCCTTTTTCATGAAAGATAGCTTGGATACCGAGAAAGTAGTGCATCTGGCCAAGATCTTTCATCTTGAACTGCTGGTTGAGAGATTGGAGAAGACAGACCATCGCAGTAGAGCTGTTTCCAGTTAGAAGCATGTCATCGACGTAGAGAAGAAGCATGATGACATCTTTGCCTCGAGAGTAGATGAATAGAGAGGGATCTTTAAGACTGCAGACAAACCCAAACTCAAGAAGGTAGGAGCTGAACTTGTCAAACCAGGCGCGAGGCGACTGTTTTAAGCCATATAAGGCTTTGTGGAGAAGACATACATGATCGGGTTTTGTTTTGTTGATGAAGCCAGCTAGTTGTTTCATGTAAACAACCTCAGTGAGATCACCATGTAAGAAGGCGTTTTTAACGTCCATCTGTTTGATATCCCACTTCATGACTGTAGCAATATGGAGAACCGTTCTGACTGTTGCAGAGCGGACAACTGGGCTGTATGTTTCAAAGTAGTCGACGCCTTCTTCCTGGTCATATCCTTTTGCGACAAGTCGAGATCGGTGTGACTTGAAGGAGCCATCTGCATTGAGTTTGACTCGATGTACCCATCTTGATCCCAAAACATTCATGTTGGGAGTAACAGGGACTAAGGACCAAGTTCCTGTCTCTTTACAGTTATCAATTTCTTCATGCATAGAACCGTTCCAACCCGGGTGTATGAGAGCCTCAGAGACAGTTCTAGGTAGGGAGTGTGATGCCTTTTGAGTTAAGAGACAGTACCGAGGATTTGGTTTAGATATTCCATCTCTTGCTCTGGTGATCATGGGGTGAACTGATGTAAGTGTAGGCAGAGGCGATTGTTCTGGCCTGCTTTGTGGTGTGGTAGAGCTGTTGCCAATAGAAACAGGATCGGAGCCTGGCGTACACTCAGAACTCTCCACTCCACTAGCAGTAGAACAAACTGAGCCAAGCACTAGTGAAGGAGATGACGGAACAGGTGATCGTGGGTGTGCTGGAGTAGTAGGAGCAGAGCTGTTGCTTGTTACAGAAGGTAGAGGAGGAAAGTCCTCAAGAGTAAACATTGGAGGTTGAGGTGTTGACCTCTTGGAGGAAGCCACCTTAGGAGGTTGGTGGTGCGTTGTTTTATCTGAGACAACAGCAGGAGCGGTCTGTTGGAAACTCTTGTACCAAGCATCCATCAATGGTGAGGTTGCAGGTGGGTGAAGATGAGCATACTCTTTTGAGAAAGGAAAGGATTGTTCATTAAAAATGACATGCCTAGAGATATAGACACGACCTGTTGTGGGGAGAAGGCACCTGTATCCTTTGTATCGCTCATTATATCCTAAGAAAACACACTGCAACGATCTAGGGTCCAGTTTGGACGAAGCATAGTCCCTGAGCATTGGGTAGCATGCGCAGCCAAAGACTCTGAGAGCTCTGTAGTCTGGTGGCTTGCCATGAAGAAGTTCAAATGGGCTTCTGGGGCCATCAAGGGTCGTATGAGGGAGGAGGTTGCTTAAAAAGTTTGCGGTAAAGAAGGACTCGACCCAATACTTGTGTGGGACTTTGCTGTGGAATAGAAGTGACAGACCAAGCTCAGTTATCTGGTGATGCTTGCGTTCAGACAACCCGTTTTGTTGGGGTGTGTGGGGACAGGATATGAACTGTCGAATTCCATTCTGTTGGAGATGGCTTAGGAAGGGTTTGCTGACGAATGCCCCTCCCCCATCACATTGAAATGTTCTAATAGAGGTATTGAACTGGTTTTGAACCATTGAATGAAATTTGACAAAGGTATCAAAGAAGTCTGATTTATACTTCAAAGGAAAAAATCAACAAAATCTAGAGTAGTTGTCTATGAAGACTACATAATATCTAAACCCCTGAACTGACATAACAGGTGAGGGTCCCCATAAATCACAATGAAGCCTCTCCAATGGTCTTGTGGCGACAAAGGTAGAAGCAGCAAAGGGAAGGCGTGAGCTCTTTGCAAGTTGACAGGTTTCACAGAAGGTTTTGATATGTTTATTGATGTAGATAGACTTAGTTGATGATAGTTGTTGGAGAACTTGGAGATTTGGATGCCCCAACCTCTGGTGCCAAACATCATCAGACGCTGTAACTTGTCTTGACGAGTAGAACACTTGAGACGGAGCATCAGAGAGCTTGTAGAGACCTTTACTGCGACTTCCCTGAAGAAGAAGCTGCTTGGTTGACTTATCAAACACACGCACATCATCAGAGTCAAAGACAAAAGCACATGGATAGTCTGAGGTAGCTTGTGATACTGACAGAAGGGACTTAGCCATATCAGGACAAACCAAAACATTATTTAAAGGAATATTACCTGAGGCAGTTGACAGAGATGTAGAGCCAGTGTGGGTGATGGGAAGGAACTCTCCATTTCCAACCATCACCGAGTCAGAACCAGTGTAGGCCTGAGACTGTTGGAGATGCCTTGGTGAGTTGGTGACGTGTGTGGTGGCACCTGAATCAGAGAACCACTCATGGCCAGAACTGTTTGTAACGTCTGTGATGGGGAGGGCTGCTAGAGCATGTGGCATTTCCTCTGATTGATAACCGTTATCAAATTTATGCCAACAGCGAAGAGCTTGATGCCCTGGCTTTCCACAGATCTGACAGATAGGGCGTGAGTCTGAGTCGGAGCTGACAGAGGAAAGAGAAGATGGTGAGACATGTTGATGAAAGCCTCGACCTCTTGTTGAGTAACCTCTGTTCTGACCGCGACCTCCACCTCGCTGAAAGTTACCCCTTCCTCTGTTGGAGTAAAAAGCAAGGTTTGGAGTTACGGAGCTCTGATTAACATAGCTTTGTAGTCTGTCTTCATAGCTAGTAAGGCGAGGAACAACATCTTCAAACGTTGGTGGGGGATGAGAGTCCATGGAGCTTTCAATGGTGGTTTTGATAGGCTCATATTCTTTACCAAGGCCGTGAAGAGCAGCAAAGACTTTCATCCTCTCAGAGACTGGACTTCCAATAGAAGAGAGTTGAGAACAAACGCTTTTTATGTCTTTGAGGTAGATGTCCATCGTCTTCTCCATCTTAGAGACGGTTTGAAGCTTTCTTTGAAGCTCAAACAAACGAGACGAGGATGAGCGGTTGTAGTAGCGGGCAAGAGCTGTCCAGACTTCATAGGATGTTTTACAATCGACTACAACGCCAAGGATATCTTCTGAAAAGGAACCAAGTAGCCAAGATTTTACTACCTGGTCTGTCTGGAACCAACGACTTCGTTCTGGGTGGGGAACTTCAGTTTCGGTGCCGTTGATACCTGGAACACGCACGGTGGTTGGGGGCTCTGGACTAAGACCGTTCACAAAGCCGAGTAAGCCTTGTCCATTAAGGAAGGCTTCAAACTGAGATTTCCAGAGGATATAATTGCGCTCACTGAGAGTGACGGTCACACTGTTTTCTATACTCAAAGTTGGGGGATTGTACACCTCCATGGCCATAGCATCCGAGAATCTATCCCTGAAGCTCTGATACCATGAAGAGAAACAAGGTTAGGTTGAAGATGAAGTTTATTTCCTGAACTTTCTTTCTTAGAATTCAACATTACAAGAGATGTCTTATTTATACATAATAGTGAAAGCCCTAGCATTCTAAACAGGTGTCATCATCAGCTTGCAACAAGGCCATCAAGGGCTGAGAATGGATTGGACAGCTTAAGCTCAACCTTCTCTTTTGCAGTCTGCTTTACCGTACTACTTGATGTCTTCTTGGACTGTAGCTTTTTAGTCTTAATGACCGCAGACGACCGTTGAGACTCAAGCTTGCTGGGCTCTTCATTGCATTGGGCCTGATCATCTTCCGGGTACATTTTACCCTTTCTCTTTTGTTTTCTAGATAGCTTGGCCAGGCCCAAACTACTCTCTTTCTCTGTTTGATGTCTCTCTGTTTTCACATAAGGTACTTGTGCTGTAATACAAATCTTACCTGTTTCAATTACGATGGAAAAATATATTAATTTGATAATTCAAATGACAAAAACACGTCGATTCTGCACCGCCTTGACCCTTGAGTTTACATATAGAAATCAAACACGAATTTCTTGTCACTCGTAGTTACTAGTACATTTAATCTGTGGCTAGCCGACGACATTTCAGTGTCAAAGTCATTAAATGGCTTGATTTATTCAAAACCTACCAATCTCTCGACCATAGATGGTTCAGAGTATGTTGTTAGATTTATTACACAAATGTTCCTGGATTCTACAAGAACAACTGATTAATATTGAGTATATAAGAAGAGATTACACGAATTCGTTTCTAAACTGTTTCTTTTTTATAACAAATCATTAATGTTTTTAACCAAAAACAACAAAAAAAACTTAAATAACATTTATCCTCTCACTCATTCAATGAATGGTCCTGTTTGCGATGATTAAATCTTATTCATCTGGACCATAGACTTCTTGGTGTGAGACCGGTGACGTCTTTCTCTAACGAAAATCATCCAAAAGATGAGCGAGAACATGACTGCACCAGAGAGTGACGCGAGTCCTGCGTAGATCCACTGGCTGGTGATGGTGAGTCCAGGGCAGTTCTTGGTGGTTATGTCTCTGAAGGTGTCTCGAACGAAGGAGCAATCAGCAATACTAGCCAAGAACGGGCTGTAATGGTCTAACGTGAACGCCACGTTGATCGCACCCATCATCTGGTCGTATGAAGCTTGAGTTAACCTTCCCTGTGTAATGCAGATCCCTTCTGCGTTCACTTGGCACACAAAGCCTTTGTATATCTATTTACCCAAGAAAATACATATTAACAATATTTAAGTACAGTTTATGGTCTAATAAAATTATTTTACTCTTGTAATGCTACTATACATATGACATAATAGGCATCATGTATACCATTTATTTATGTTTTAAAAGAAAAGGTTGATTATATGTATTGTGTACCTGAGAAGCATTAGCGAGGAGGATTTCGTTAGGAGCACAAGGACGTGGATTACGATGTTCATCGAGCGGGTTACAGAGCAAAGGAACGAGCGGACCAGACTGGTTATGGTAGAAAGGGACGTTAGGTGGGAACTCATGGTTACTGACATTGACAGTGTAGGCATTGGTCATGTCAACGGCCGTAGAAGTCATCGTCTTGGTAATATCCAATGTATCTCCAATGGTTTTAGCGTCTAAACATGGAAGAAGCTGGCTCAAGGCCGACTCTGCCGCTGGATCATGCACCCATTGGTCCATAGCCGTGCATGTGTCGGCAACCACACTGTTTTTAAGTAACATCTTTAGTATAATCAAATAAAACAAAATCAAACTTGAGTTAAATGAAGTGATGATGATTAATGTCATTACTTGTGGAAGACGAGGAAGACTGCGCTTAGGAGGATCGTTGCTGTGACGAGAATCCAACCCAAGATTACTAACCTGAGGATTAAACATTAATTGTAACCATTTAATTTGGTTATGATAGAATATATTATATCGACTGTATAGAGAATTCTATGACTCACAGGTAGACAAGAACTCTTAGTCCACAGAAGGAAAACACTGTAAAGAATCATAAACATGTTATGGAGGCAAATGCATAGAAACAGATTGAAAGTTAGAACGTAATAATTTTACTACTTACAGAGTCCAAGGAATGCGATTGCGAGCATAACACCAGCAATCACGTTTAACACTAATCTCCTGAAGAAACATTATAAAGTCCAATAATCAAACAGAGGTTCTACTTATAACTTGTGACGCAAGTCATTTATGTAACTAATGCTTACACAGGGTTTAGTACTCCGGTGAGATAACCGATTGTCTGGTTAGCGACACGGTCAGGGTAAGTGATGTTAGACATCTTGATCATGTTGTTGAAATGATCAATGTTACCTCTAAACTGAGGAGGAAAGAGGTTGTGTCCATCGAGCTGAATGTCTTTAGCAGATTGAATAGAGTCCCACAAGCTCGTTAGCTTACCCAAAACTTTAGTTGCTTGGTTCACAATGTACATAAACGTCTTCTCCACGCTACCGTAAAACTCCTTTTGCCCTGTGTACAACATCGTAGACCCAATCCTGAAGAAAAAAAAACATCGTTTCGAATTTTTTTAGTCAAGAACTAAAACAATAATTAATTAAATGGTTTGATGTGTATATTTAGTGAAGGAAGAGGAAGTTTACACGGCGGCGACGGTGAAGAGGAGGAGGAAGATGAGAGAAAGAGTGTAGCAGACGCGAGAGTAACCGTAGTGCCGGCGGCCGCAACCGCAGCAACAGCAACAGAGGCATGAGCAGATGAGGAAGAGTCCGAGAAACACGAACCACACGATTGCTATTACTATGAACGGAACAGCGGAAAATCCAACAGACTGAAAGAGAACATTACACTCACGTTTTAGTTATTATCAATTACTCTTTGAGTTGTCCTGAAACTAGCCTAGTGGTCTAAACGCACCTTTAGATACCAACCAACATATAACATTTTAACATGCAGTTTGCTACAGCCTCATATTTTTTTCTCTATTTTTTTTTTTATTTTGTACTTTTGGCTAGATACCATCCCTTATTAACATGATTTAACACAGAACCTAAATGCATAGCCTTAACGCAGCTAAGTTGAGCATAGAACAAAACTAATGGATGTTCCTAATTCCTAAAAAGACATGCATTGGTTTGAATATAATGTGGGAGACTCACGGCGATGTAATGAGAATTGGTAACGTTCCAACCATCGGTATATATATTGAAATTGTTGAGAGGATCAGGCCGCCGTGTCCTCTCCGCCGCTAGCACCAATGTCCCATTTGCTCCTTCCAGAATTTGCCTCCTCATCAATCCTTCAAAATGAATTAAATATATAAAACTTCTATCAGATTTTTTTAGTTTTTAATAGAAAACATCAAAAGATAAAAAGAGAG